>NW_021851492.1:660133-684728 GCF_003651465.1 Formica exsecta | reverse complement strand
AAAAATAAAAGGAACAAAATAAAATTGACAAAAAAAGAGAGACCAAATGAAAATTTCATATTTAAAAATACATCGAATGAATCATATCTGAAATAGCAAAAGTATCATGAAAGTAGGTCAATTTGAATATTTCGGTGTCCCGTCTCTGTCAATATTTTACGCGATCGCATATAAGAAGTTTTCATATATAGATTCCGCAGGCATCTTTAATCTCACGAATACCTCTAAATTCGTCATTTGCGAGTTTTTGTAATCAACAATCTTTTTTTCTAACACTGATATCTTCCATAAAAATATCATTTACACTATAAGTGTAAATCATAAAGAATATAAATTTGGACAGTACAGATTCAAAGTTTCGTATACCTGATTCGCCACAGTTTTTATAATTATCTCGTAACAAATTTTGTCGGACGGAAGATCGGGTAAAAATGAGACCGGCCAATCGAAATCGTAGAAGTCTTTCGCATATCAAATTCCGGCTTCGGATTTCGGACTCCCCGTCGCGCGTATCTTCGTCTGCGTTATTCTTTTTGGTTAGCTAGTGAGAGATATCGTCGGCCGCCGGTTCTAAGAAAAATCGAGATCAGAAGAGATCGGAGATCGCGGCGCTCGTCGGATCGAGTCCGAGCTTTATTTTTACGACTGCTACGATTTTAAGTACGAGTCTCGGGACCTATTCCTCGTCGGGTCAAGCGAGACGTCCGCGCAACTTCGAGGCCGACGAGCCCTCAACAAAACTCGAACAATTCCGCCGGACGCGGCGCCCCATGACGTCGATTGTGTGTGTGGTCTGTCATCTTGTAGATTCATTTCGAGATCCATTCGGATTGTTTAGGAAATATACCTCTACAATTTTAGACGGAACCGTGTTTCGTTTCAGAAACACGCCAAAGTAAACATCATTTGTTGGCCAAGGGGATTTGACAATTCCTACATATTTTCGTTCTGCGCGCTCGCGACTTGTCATCGTGTCTGATTAAAGTGCTTCTATTAAAATTAATCTTACGTTTGCTCTATATGTTTCGAGTACTGTTTAATATATTTAAAAATACGTTATAAAAAATCTTATTCTTTTACTTATATATGTAAAAATTTCTCAAGCAATCTACAATGATATAATATGACATTAGCATCTCGCATGTTTAGATTAAGAGATATACATTATTAAAGATATCTTTTATGTATTTTAAGAACAAGCTAGCAAAACTAAAGTTTATCAAAGTTGAAGTTTATCGTCTCTTGAATTAAAGGATAGGATAGCAGGAAAAATAAGAAATATATAGAAAAATTACTCCAAGGATCGAACCAGTTCGCAGATCACTTTCCTTTTGTCAGCGTCTACATTCTCTGACAAATCTCGAAAGAGAAAAAAATCGACGTAACACATGAAACGGGCATGGAATGAAGAAAAAGAGGTTCTGTCTCGTAGAGGAGTTGTATGGGTTGGGCATGGGTCATTCAAAGTGCGCTCAGTGATCTATTGTAACGTAGGACAATATGGTGCCGCTCTTCAATGGCCGGCTGTTCTCGAGGTGTTATGTTATGTGTTGGCTGTTATTCAGATGGCTAGAGGCATTCAGCGCCATTGCCATTGCCGTGACGGTTCACCATCGCGACACGAAGCTCCAAGAGACTGATGTGAGACTCAGCTTCCACCGTCAGTCGGGTGACGTTGACGATCGCGAGTTGTTGATAGAGCCGATTAACAAATTGATTCGGTTTGAAAAGAGTATCTCGGTGAATGATAGACATTTCCGGGGAGAAGAAATTGAGGAGGAGGTTCTTTATTCCTGTTCAATATCGTAAACAAGTTTTTCTAATTACCTGCTTACGTTAAGAAGATTTGTCAAGTTACATTGACAAGTCGTGCATGTACTCCGACATCTACTCCGTTCTTCACACATATAAATACACATACTTTTATAATCACTTTCTGTATTTAATCGAATTTGAATAGCAATAAGATTATATAAGTATATAAAAACAATCTGTAAAGAGCAATGCCAGATATCCCGAGATATGTCATTCATTGACAAAACTCTCGCAGGTACAGCAGGTAATTAATAATGTCTGAAGATTCCGAGTGATTCATTCTAGCCTGATGATTCATCGTGAAGATCTTAGGCATGCTGGGAAGGAGGAGCAGAAAGGGCTGACCGTAGTCCAGGATCCGGTGTGCCTAGAGGGTTTAAGTCCACTCACTGCGCGTCTCATGCTCGAGAGGGTGGAAACGAAAACGCCTCGGGGTAGGAAAGGACGTCAGTGACTTAGCGGCCGTTTCCATAGGAAAGATATTCTCTCATTCCTCCAACTTGCAGTACGATGTGATATTTGGATTTGCTCCTGTGGCAGGAACAAACTATGCCCGCGGGCATTCATTTTCCTCAATGGTAGAACTCAATAGACTTCATAAGAATCTATACTTGTAATTCTGCGGGCATCCCTTGCGTTCTTTTATTTCTCGTTTGATCAATCTTACGAGTTACAATTTTAATTATAAGATTGGTAGAATTGTAAGCAATAATAATTTTGGAAAAGAATTTTTAAATGTGACTTTATCTATTTGAAATTTAAAAAATGAGAATGCAAAAATTCCACATTATTATTGCAATTTTCTTAATCTCGAGTTATAAACCCGCGCAAAATTTTATAATTCATTTTCTATCACATGCGCGGTTAATCTCTAATGACAGATAACGAAATGTATAGTAAATTAAAGATTGTATGTTGATTGTGTAAAACTAATCGTACAAGCATCTCAAGAATATCACAGGCAAATAACGCACAATGCAGATTCGTTAAACTTGACAGTAACTTCTCAATTAATCATACCGTGTCCTTGAAGCCTCGAACTTTATTACCACCTACGGCTGATTCTTCGAAGCGCTCTGCGGTGCGTTATGTTCTCGCGATTCTCATTAGTAAATCTCTATCCTACACAAAGTGGGCGGATGAACAGAGCCGCGGCGCGAAGAGGCAGGCCGTCGCGGAAGCTGTCGGGGAACCGCCTTTCTCAAAGGATACGCGTAAAGCACGGTTCTTTTCTCTTTACTGCAGCCTCTCCCGTCAACCTCGTATCCTCGCTCTCCCCTTATGGTCTTTTCATTCTCGACGTCATCATATTTCCACGTACCTACGCAATGCGTTTCGTATATGAGGCTACTAACGTCGGTACTCTCGATGCGGACGAGAGTGAGGGGGAAAGGGAGAGAGATTCCGGTCGCGGCGAGGCTTTATGCATCGGCAACTTTAAATCACAGCCTGGAAATAACTCTTACGTATGGATAGATAGTTATTACTATAAAGCTTATGTGGGACGTGCGTGCGGGACCTCACGGGTATGCGTTCCGCATCGCGACCGACTCGCTTGACTGGCCGGCCCGGCCGGCCGTCTGACCTCAGCTTCCTTCGATTTTTGCCATCTCTTTATCGCCGCCGCTTCTCGCCGCTCTTTAACGGAAGAGGTACATCTCTCCCGGCTGACCGTTACTAATTCCTAGTTTGCCGCGTATGCCCGATTACTTATTATGTCGCCGGGCGACAAAGCATGGCAGATCGGAGACTTATGGACGTATTTATTTATCAGCAGTGCCGGATAGAGAACGAAGATGACGCGATTATTCTTTATGATCGCTGAACAAAAAATACTCTTTGAATTTTTTAAAGGTAAAGCTAAAACTGTCAATATGTTACAATTGATCGAGAGATGTTTGTTAAGTAAAATTAGAATTTCTCGTGCAGTTATACAGGTCGGCTCTTAATTTAGCAAGAAGATTGTCGATCAATCAATAACTATTTCAGTATTATTAAAGAAAAGAGTAACAAAATTGATATTCCATTCTGTTTGCGGGCTCTAGCAACAAGAATATGGTAAAAATAATAAATAAGGTAAAAACAAAAAAAAAACAGATTTAGAGACTTACATAAATATGTAGAATAACAATATAAAAAATAGCGTTTGTGCAATTTCTCATCTCTGCCTATTGGGGGCGATTAAAGAGTTGATAATTGCGTTAATATACAATCAGTGCAACCGGAAAAAGATACTCATTAACGCAATTTAAATTAGAACTATGAACCTTTATAGAGTAAATTGATTAATTGGATTAAATTTGAATCAACTCCGCGATAAGACTCACTTAATTGCCGAGAATAAAAGTATAAAAAATAATTTTATAAAATTGATCTTCCAAGTGCATTGAATAAATAAATATTTTGCTTTCTTTTAAATTTTTTCCATGTGAGGCGCGATACCACACGATGATTAATGAGAAAAAGAAAGAAAAATACCTGCTTTTTAGCACGCTACGATCACTGTAATTTATAAAACGGCGTTATGCACACTATGTGGTGTTTGGTCGACAACACCAATCTCAGATCTCGGATGCGAAACCACGTCAGGCCGTAGGTATGCGCGGAGGACTTGGGAAAGACGACAGGCTCTAAGTGGCCGAGCGGCAAAAGCGGTCGAAAGTGTCGTAAATTAATGCGATGGAGTAGAAACGCAGTCGCTTTGCCGGCCAATCTCCCACCATCAGTCGCCATGCGAGCCGAAACGTTAGTCAGACTCAGTCGAGCGCGACAATTTTTCGTTAAAAAGAAAATAACGAGAATCGATTCGCGCACCGGGAGATGACTCGCGCGGGAAGATCTCCGCGGAAGCGTGCGTGATCGTAAATGAAACATGTCTGATTTATGTGCGATAAAGGGGAAAGGGAAGAGGAAGAAAGAGAGGAAATCGCTTCGCGGAGAGGAAGCCGAGCGAGGGGATCGGCTGGCGGCCTGCTGAATATCATTTTTTCCGCTCGAGAAAATTTTTCACTTTTCCGTTCTCCGACTGTCGTTGTTGTTGCCGCTGCCTTTCCTCGGAGGATAGATACGGGACGAGACGCGGGAGGAGAGAGAAAAAAAAAAGAGTTTCCCTCTTCTCTCAGTTTCCGCTCCTACGTACTGACTGCGTGCTCTCGTAGAACCAGACGCGCCGCGCCGTTATTCGTCTTGTCGTTTGTCAAACTCGATGAGAGATCTCGCTTAGGGGTGCCCTCCTCGTTTCTTTTTTTCTTTCTTCCCGCGTGTCGCTGTCGACGGCCGATTGAGAGGCTTAAGCGATGATGCTCTTCTCCCTCATCTTCCTCGCCAAACGCGAGAGACGACAAGGGAAAATCTGTCGAAACTTGACGGAGGACGTATGAGCGAGGATCCAGCGTGAAATCAGGGGGATTCGCCGTTTCGAAACTTCTTTTGGCATCAAATTGCGCGGAGAAAGCAGGGGGAGCACTGAGTTTTCGTTGTCTCGATTTATAATTGCAAGTTTTATATAATCTTTGAAAAAATTTCTACGGATAAAATTTTCTACAATACATTTAATAAATGCTGCTTTTTTGCTAAAACATTATTTAGCGTAAATATTCGATTTTATTAGGAAATTATATATGCACTATGAATTTTGTTCATCGAAAGTGTTTAATACAGCGTATCGCGATAGAGAGATAAAACCGGTCAGCACTAACAAAGGTTTGCGAGAAAATTGTAGTCGCAGTATTATAAAAAAAATCGTAGCTCGAGATGTAAGACGGCGCTTGATTTGTTTTTTTGCCACTCTGGAAGCCGAATTTCGGCCGACGGAGTTTCGGCCATAATCGATAAAGAACGGATCGACCATAGAAAGTGGGAACCGGTTGCACTTTCGGAATTTATTTGAAGCTGGTTCCTTAAGGATTCGTCGTTATTATATGCACGCGCACGTTCAGACGCGTTTAAACGTCTTATACAGCATAGGTGGAATCGATGCATCAATACGAACCGACACACGGGCGCGTTCGCAAAACGAATACGCGAAAAATGCGAATTGCATTAATGCGGGAGGAGCATAAAACATACGGATAAACATATTTAAAGTCGAGTCGTGAGGGGAAAGAAACCGGTATATGTTCTACGACTGGCAAAGTGTCCTCAAGGATATGTGATTTGCAAATTCTCGATTGCACTATACTAATGATATACGATAATAATGACGAAAGATTTATCGTGAATAATTTTTTTTTTTAATCTACGACGTTTAAGTCAAATTTTAATGCGCAATTTATTCATTTGAATAAATTTGAATATATTTGCTTGGATAACTGTTGCTTTGATAAGTTACTTGATGGACGAAATGCCATGAACATAATCGCATGGCCAGTCGCTTTTCATGTATTTGGCGTTTGATTTTATAGAACATACGAAACGTTTTATAAAAGAAACTTTTTTATCGAGTCATGAAATCCTGTCAAGCTCGACGCGTTAACTGATACCGTATGTGAGCATTCTCAGACGCTCTTGAGCACTTTGTGCTCAAGCAAAGTGTATAATTTCTCAAGCAAATTAGAACCGCGAAACGTCACATCTCTTATTTGCTTATCAACAAAACGATGTCATCCAGTCGGATGTGCGCCGCGTACAACGCCAATCAGCGACGTGCGAGCAGCCGTCTTATTAAAAGCCGCGGCTTGGGAATCTTTCATGTCCACGAGGTCACTAATTCGGGGTTAACAACCGAGGTAAAGGGTCGAGCGGAGGGAAACCGTAGGATACGGAGAGAAGACGGGTGAGGGAAGAACGTCGCGGCAGAGCCACGAACCGGAGAAGAGAAACGTTTGGTGATAGACGAAAAGATTGAAAGGGACAGAAGAAGGTGCTGAGAGATGGAAAGAGAGAGAGAGCGCGAGAGAAAGAGATAAAAGAGTAGGAAAGTGCCGAACAAAGAGCCGGAAAGAAGCGAGACAGTGAGAGAAGGGAAAAGGAGCCAAGGCGATCCAATAAACATAAGAGTTTATCGAGCTGTTATGCCAGTCGTGGCCGCTTATCTCTTGGACACCCACTTAAACCTCGACCGGAATCGTCCAGGTGAACCGCGTGAAAAACCTCACACGTCGCGCCTGCCTGCCTGGCCCTTCTCTACGTAAACGCATAGGTACGGATCCCTCTTCTCCGCAACGCTTGTGTGAGTACGAATGAGATCGGACTCTCATTGCAAACCAGTGTATGCATCAAGCCGCGGGGCACAGTATGCGGCCCCGTTGAATTTATTACGCGCCCACTGGCCCTGAGACGATTTTTCCGACCGTCGACGACGTCCGTGAGGCCGCGTAAACGCGTCCTTGTCGAGCAATATGGAACATCTACTTTTATCCATAGTAAACGTAACCCTATTGTTCCATTTTTATATATGTGTAGAAAAGAAACGGTAATTCTCTCTTAAACATTTATTTTATTTAATTCACAATTTTTTCTTTTTCTTTCTCTCTCTCGATATATAAATATTTTAAATATCTCGAAATATATAATCTAATGTATTTTTACATGCTTTATATTATATAATTAATCATAAATAAAACTTCTTATATATCATAAAGCTGTAGAATAAAAAAAAATTTCGCGGAGATAAAGGTGCAATTCAATCTATAATAAGTAACAAATATAAATGAAATAAGTTATAATAAATTATATTTTTTTCACTTCCACCATTAAACCTTTTTTATTTAATATCTTTAAAGAATCTTTCGATTTACATTACGTTGACATGTTTCGTAACAATATTCTATTTTTTTCTGTTTTAAGTAAGTGCTAGAGCTGCCACATCCTTTCCCGATTTTCGATAACGATGAGTCACGGGCAGAGCCCCGGTGCTTTTCCCGACGCTATTGCTTTTATCGCGGCAGATGTTCGCACGGCAATAATGGGGCAGACATTGCAGAGCAATGGAGAGGGGGAGGGAAAGTTGCAGGACGTAATTAAACCTGTCGGTGACTGTGCGAGAGGAGGTCGAGTGGGAGGGAAAAGGGCGCGAAGCGCCAAAGAGCGGAGAGTTGCAGATTTTTCCTGAAAATGCATTCAAGAGAGACGGGAGCAACATGTTGCCGCTTATTTGGCATGTTGCACTAAAAAATACGCGAAAAGCGCTAAATCCGGACGAATTTCGTGGTAGGTAAATACACATTAGAGATTGGTAGATGCCTGCCCTCTCTCGAAATACTCGAAAAATCGAAGTCGATCGCCTAGAGTGGCAGTCGGATGCGTTTGTCGAAAGCCGCCTGTGTTGCGACTGCCCGTTGGAAAACAACTCTCGGCGATTTCCGTTTGAACTTTACCCTGCAAATCCTCCGGCTATGAGTGCAACGGTTTTTATTAGCTGGTACACGTTCGAAGTAAATTTTCCCGCCGATTTCGAATACGCAGACGAATCAATTTTCCGTACACAGAGATATTATTTTTAATATCTCTGAAAATGGTTTTCGAGATATTTAAAATATTATTTTTTATATCTCGAAAACCATCAGTATCGATATGTTTTCGGCTTTAATTATTAGGATATAAAAACTCGCGAGCGATTGGAGATATAACCAATATCAGTTCAACTTGATCGTTTTATCTGAGAGAGAAATAATGTTTGATCGTTTTGTAATGGACCTCCCGGGGAGGGCTCGATGTTCAAACTAAATAAACACAATCTTATTTCTCGGTTGCGTTACTAGACGATAGTCAAATCGCGCAATAGTCGACCTCCTCTCGAATACGTCCGGAAATGTTTATCGAAATCCTTCGTGTTGCGCGAGGACCGCGGGAGAATCCGGCCTCGGATGGTTCGCGCTGTTCTGTTCTGCTCGCCGAGCTGCTCCGCCAGAATCTCTCGGTCGTTAGCTTTGTGATTTTATTACATGCTTACGCTTATGGGTAATGCGCTCATCCCGTGACCTCGGCTTAGACCTCGCTATCTGCACCCTGCAGGGAGCACTTGGACCAAGTCTCAGGACGATGAGTGTAGGCGGATTGGCTAAGTGTCGAAAAGAAGTATATTTTTTAGATATTCGCATATTTTTATTATATGATGAGAAATCTAAGCGATAGAAAAATGGAAATTTTAACTGATTGTATCGTGATATTTACGAGCGGCAATTATCCCGTTCCGAGTTTCGTGATTGACAAATTAAGCATATATATATCGAAATAACGGTTATTCTCGTGAAAGCAAATATTTCTCGAGATATATTCATTTAAAGTAGCATTCACGTAAAGCGTAGCAAGAGATGAAAATTTAAACTATTGTTTTATTGCAACACATGTGATGATTATTTCTTTAAAAGTCATATATACACACATATATTTCATTTGCATTTATTTCATAGCGTATTAAGTATTTGTCGCACGTGACAAACATTAATTATTTTTTAGAAAATTAAATAGATCATCTTAGAAAAAAGGTGTATCTACATAATATATTGCAACATGTTATAATGGTGTGAAATTATGTTTCAATATCTATTAATATTCTGAATTAATTATCTTCAATTGACATGACGATTTCGTTTAATTTCTCTTATCCCTGCTTTATACTGTGCTGTCTCTTTGATGTGGAACACAAAGCTACAAACTGAAAAAGATAAATATTGCATGAAAAAGGGGCAAGTTACGAACACGCCGGGCAGGACAGGCGACACAAACCGGTATTTCAACACGGTATTTACACTCACATCACTGATGTATCTGCCGTACTTTATCGTGAAACGATTCTCGATATTATTACATACGCGAAATGTTTACTGACGTTTTCAATATTTGATTAATCTCTTGCAATTAACATACACAATTACCTTCAAAGCAACGAACTTGATATGAATCATATTCCAATCTGCATTTAAATACTCCATTAACATGTTAAATTATTAATCTCCATGTGCAAAAGATAGAGAATAAAATATTTCGCATGTGGAATGAGCGACAAGATAACAATGTGCGCATATTACTTATAATATCTCGAGTATATATTTGGCTATATGATAATATTTATTCCCAAGACTACTAATATATCGTGGCTTATGATGCGATGCGGAAAAAATATTGTTAGCTTCCAAAGTCGCGTCAAAAAGGAAGAGACGTGAACGATGACAAAGGAAACGAGCAGAAATAGAAAGCGGATTAAGATGACGCCGGACAATACGTAGTGTTACAAAGACCGAATGCAGGCCCGCTCGCATAGTAGGATTTTGATTGGATTTGCCACGCAGCACCCACGTATAATGCGTATTAGCATTCACGGTTGGTCACCGACGGCCGGGTCTATTACTATCGTAAATCGCTCTTAACAGTACCGAACTCGCTAGATAGTTTGCTTGCACCGGAATACCAATCGTTCACCTTATGTCTTTGAAACGCGTGTCTTCTTCTTCCCCTCACGACGACACGATGACGACGACGACGTCCGGACTAACCGAGCTCGCATGTCGAATTTCAATTCACGCGTTTTCCCGTTAGCGTTCAATTCTTTGATACTTTCTCTTATTTTTGTTCGCTTCTGTCGGTTTCAAATATTTGTAGACAAAATAACAATTCTCTCGACCGTTTGTAAAAGCTGGAAATTTTTTTTTCTGTAACTACAAATATTTGTTATAAATAATAGTTTACTACTTTTTCGTGTCACATTGGCTTAAAGAGAAAAATATATTTCGCTATTTGAACTTGATACGTTGTAAAATCTTGTGACTTGTGACATATAATAAATTCACTCGGGAGCAAAAATATTATTTTAAGGAACTTACATGTTGATTTACGCATTAACATTGTATTTATTTAGTTGATATTTGACACAACGAGATACGAATAATTTTCGTGAAAGAACCGTCCATGTTAATCACATGGAACACAAGAATCCGCATGACTAATGCTCGTTTATTCGGAGAAAATTCACATTCGGCCCGTACACGAAATAATAAAAAGATGCGAATGTTTTTTGTCGTTCTTTATCCCTTTACGAGGTCCCGCTTCCTGGCCGCCTATCTGGTCTTTCATACATACACACACACGCGTATGTCGGCGTGTTTGGCGCGGCGAAAACATCGCCCGCGAGAGATCAGATTATCAAACCATTGTTTATGTTTTTATACATCGGTCTAAGCTGGTGCGGCGGGCCCTAAATTTTCACGATATATATATATATATATACGCGTGCGATCATTCGATGCGTACTTTCTGCGCTCTCTCGCATGCGAAGGAAACCCGGGGAGATGTCTTTATCTTTATGCCGAAGCTCGTTGATTTATAAGTCGGCGTATGCCAGTGTCAACGGTTTATAGAACCCTATTCACGGAATGATCTTGCGCCGATTTTACGATACTTCTCTCGCGCGAGAAACGGCGAGTTGTGTGGTATATTTTTTTTTTACCGTCGAATCTATGTTGTCTATGAGATCGTTGAGAATGTTACCATCAATATGGGGGTTGGGAAAAAGTGAAACGTAAGCTTGCAACCGAGGAGAATGTATCGGTGCATTCATGTGTCGGAAACTATCGCGCGTTAGTAGCTCAATGTCGAAGCGCAAGAACGACGAGATGACATTAGAGATGTATCGATTTTCGAATGGATATAAAGCAATACTTTATTGATTTTGTAGATTTTTCATTCTTTCTTTTTCGAACAGTACAATCGTTTCAATTCTAGCACAAGAACGCGTTTAGTTTTTGAGAGAAATGGCACTGAATTTAACGATTTTACGATAATCGAGCGAGATTTGTCGCGAGTGTTTCCGTGAATCACTGTAGACAGTCGCAATAAAAGAAAGTGCTTAGATAAAGGCCGGTAATTTTCATGCGTGCGGGCTTAGATTCGGATTTTACGGGACGAACGATTGTTACCGAATGAACGGAGATAGTGCAAATTCCTTATACGGTGGAAAAGCCAATGAGAAGGATCAGCGACGCTCGTAAAAATAACGCAGTCCGTCGTTCATCGTCGCCCTTTTCCCACCCCGTCGGGTCTCATAAATCCTTATCGTCACTCTCGTCACGCGAACGTTCCTTTCCATCGGGCCCCGGGAGTATTACACCGCACTATCGCATTATCTTTACTTCTCGCTTTGGAATGCGAGGCGTACGCTATTCCATACAGTCGTCCATTGCTTAACCCTTTCAACGGGCGCGAGATAAACGTGTGTCGCTTGACACCTTCCATGAAATTGAATAATTCCGAGCCGTAGTCATACCCACCCAAGTGAATACTTATCTTTACTTCTTTCGTGACTCGAGATGGTCGCCAATGTACGATGACATCGAACGTTGGCGAACGGACAGTCGATTGGGCGATCGAATGCTTTTTAAAGACATTTCGTTGTTTCGAACCTATGACTATATCGTTGGTTGATTAAACGCTCGATTAAACTAAATGTGTAAAAGGGTAGATATCGAAATGGATAGAAATTCGAGGGACTTGATATCCAATGCCACCAAGGAATGAAAAAGATGTGTTTTTATACTTTTCGTGCGGGTTACAAAAAAAAGCAATAGTGAGTACAATCTTATATCTTATATATAGAGAAAGAGAAAGCTGTACTATTCGGAATAACCGAATTTCTAAAAATAAATATAATATGAATGTAATATAATATCTCATAACAAAAATCATTTAAGAAGACAAACTTGTTATACAACTAGAAATTTTGACATATATTCACGAAATTCCTATATATTTTTTTAGAAGCTTTTTTTTGTTACACGATTTTATATAGCGATATAATATAATCCCATTAAAAAGAGTTAAAAAAAAATTAAATATTTTTTTAAATTTAAAGATTAAAAGAGATTTTAATCAGAAATTCGACAAAATCAAGTTAACTTGGTAATTCCGTTCCAAAGACGTTTCAGTAACTGACAGAGATCGACTTGTGTGTTTGCGGAGAATTAAATCAGCGATTTTACGATTTATGGTAAATAGAAAATATGAGTATATAATTTAGAGGTGTTAGCGTTCGCTCTTGCAAGTCACATCCTTTTGAGAAGCGTGAGATAGACGCGCTGTCAGATGGATTCTACAAAATTGAACGATTCCGCTTTTGCGGTCATATCCACCCAAGACGTTTTCCCTTTATCGCGTCTCAGGACGCGATCGACTCGAACGAGAAATCGCGATTGGCTGCAATCCGTCCCGGGTTTCTTCTCGCGGGATGAGGTAACATCGTTTCCATCGATTGAAAGTATCAATCTCGCTAACCGCACTCATTGCGTTGCACTCTGAGCGCGTAAAACTTCCTCTGTTACATACCTGTGCTTTGAAAATGTTTTTCGTTATTATCAGAAGGGGAAAAAGCGTAAAGAGAGTCTGTTCTATTGCCTATATACTTTCTGCCAATACTACCAATCATGACAGCGTGTACTCGCATCCGACAACGCTCCGTCTGTGTACCACGTACCCTTTTCTACGCTTATCATCGGTTTTAATCGCTCTTAACCCGCTGCCTACATCGTATCCTTAATTTCTCCGAGCCCGGGAACAACGTTACTCAGCGGAATGTAGCTTTTACTGACTGACATATCCGTTTATGGGGATCACGCTGCTCGGCTATTGATTTATGCGTATCTCGAGCTTTCTTTCGCTCGCGGTTTACAGCGAGTTCGCGAATGTCGATCGGCGTTCGTACTCGAACCGACTGCAAATTTGCTTTCTAACGATTAATATGCGGTTAGGCTCGCTCTCATAACGATTAACTACGCTGTTCACACCGGGCAAGGCGTGTCGCGATGCCATAGCTGTCACCGTTGTTGGTACAGCGACGCATAATTGGTAACAACTTGTATGCGATACGTTGGAACATGATATATGTGTTTGCGAGCCACGTACAATCAGGTTTCTCCTCTGTTTCCTTTTGAAAGATCGACTCGTTTCTCTCGATTAGATCTTTTAAGAGTGCAATTAGACGATTCTCCAGATAGTAGTTTTGGCAAATCACGTTGAATAGAAAGTGTCTGCGAGTGATATCGAGCGCGGTTTCACAAATAATATCAAAGAGAGTTTAGCTCGTTAACGATAGCATAAAAAAAAAGCCTATTACCCTACATATTCGCGTTCGCGCGAGTGCTATCGTCTAATCTCCACCTGTGTATATTACCATTCTCCCTCGTTTCACTTTCCATAATATCGCGATGTTTGCTGTTATAATTGAGGTTTAATTATTTATGTAACAGATATAATAACATGAATAATTATTGCGTAATAGAATTTTTATATTATAGCTATTATCACTTTAGTATAGCAAATGCAACACAGTTACACGAGATCAATAATTTCCCGCGATTCACCGTAAATAAAAGGATGAAAAAATAAAGGATGACACGGTGCATAAAGTACGTTATGTGAATTATGATTTATGGTAATTTAATACGTCGTAAGATTATGCCGTTATGTCTCTTCTTTCCAACCGCGGACGCATTGCATGCATGTTTCCATCTTCTAACAGTTACACCAGCCCTATCAACCGTTCGATTATTTTTACGCGTCAAGAACTGGATTGTCGTCGGCGGTCGCGGCTACGGTCGCACATTTCTCGGATGATCGCGGTCGAATCCAGACGAGAATGGTTAACGGAACACGCCTGAGATTTCTCTCTCTCTCTCTCTCTCTCTCTCTCTTTTACGCTTTGTTATCTATCGTTCGAGAATATCTGGTGTTCGGTTTCCCTCGCACCTCTCCGTGCGCTCGCCTTCTATTCCGAAGCCGAAGCTGTCGATCGGCCGTTCCCCCCTTATTCCTCTTCCTTTTCTATCTTTACCTTATCCTGATCTGGCCGCGGCATACACCGGCACGCATTCCGATCAATAAGAAGAACACGCCCGGTAGACCGCAGCGGAACGGTAGCTCATTCACACGGTCTCCCTCTTCTCGGCTCCTTGAAGCTCCGGTAACACGCGTGCACACGCAACGCGTGTGTGCGTGCGCGCGAACCGCGTTCACCTCCTCCTCGCGCCCATCTCTACTTCATATATCCGTGTACAATAAACTTGCGACTCGCGCCAGGATAATGCCTTCCTACTGGAAGTGAAACAGCACTCGGCGCGTCACGGCGAGAAGAGAGAACCTGGAATTGCGGCTCTTGATGGATCCCGGGAATTGCCTCGGCGAGTGAGCGCCGCGTCGCGAGGGCAAAAGGGGCCAGGGAGTCCTGACGCGATTGCACAAAGGCGTATAGAGCCAGACGAGGAGAGGAGGAGAGATGAGGAGAGCGGATCTTACCGCAAGCGACACGAATCTCGAATGGACCTCGGACCAAAGTTTTCGGATGGCGACGCGACGCGACACGCCGGCACCCGCGGCGGAACTGCGACAAAAACGCGCCCGACGGAGTTACTTGGGAAGTAGTCCGGATTGCTTTGACGATTATTAAAAAAGAACGACGAGGTGAATTGTAGTCTGCGCCTGCCGACGAGATTCGCCGGGAAATCACCGTCACGAAGAAATTGCGGCAATCGGCACTCGCGTTCCTTCGTTAAATCAAATAAAAATCGAAGACAGCGAAGGAGCGATGCGTTTTCGTAAAAAATATATGTAAGACATTAACTCTATAATGACAAAATTTGTTCCGGAAGACGTTCGGTCATTCTACGAGAGATCTTAAAGAGATAAAACTGTGGCAGGAATTTTATTATTTCGACATTTTTGACGGTTCGGTTCTTGATAGAACGCGTTACGATCGTGGAAAATTAAACGCCGGGCCACGTAAGGAATTCCTCGTGCTGAAATTTATTCTGACTCATTAAGACGCTCCTAGATAGCCACGTAACGATATCTAATACGGAGAAGACGTAGCAGAGGATTCAGAAAAGAGATAGTATTGAGTTAAACTTTTAATAGATTTCTCTGGATAAGCGTAATTACTTCCGCTTACCGGGATTCCGGCCTTGAACTCGCCGTACCTTCTCAGACTTTAATTAAGAAACTATCTCGCCCGTAACCTCGACACTACGGGGAGAAACGCACGCAGTGGATTATATCCCGGAATTTTTACGAGGTCCGCACGATGACTGACGATGATCGATGAGGTTCCTCCGTGAACTGTGTGGCAATTTTTACATCCCCCTGATTCTCCGTAACTTACTTGCAACGTGTCCTCGGTAGTTGCGAATACATAATTACAAAGTTCTTGCGTCATCGAAATTTCGTTTAGATTTTTAATAAATATATATGCATCGATATTATTTGTATACGAAAAAGTTACTGCGACAGGATAAAACTATATGATGCAAGAATCGAAATGACGAAGAAGAAAAATACGGAAAACTATGCGACAAAAAGTAAAAATTCTATATAATATTTGGAAATATAAATTTTCGATGGAACTGCGCTTGTTGGTGAAGCAAGAATAGCGAGAAATAGTTATACAATATGTCGATACGGTCTTTCCATCAATTCTTGCTCAACGTTCAGGCGTTCTTTTTCTATTGCAGCAACACGCCTATCCGTAGCGAACATTGTTCCCGAAATGGTCGTTCGTTTAACGCAGCCGATACGACTAATACACGTCAAAAGCAGAAAAATCCGTTGTACGTGTAGTCTATATCACTAAGAACAAAAAAAAACCCGCAATTTATCGTTCTAGGATGATTTCCTCGTAATTGAGTATCTTTAAATGTATCTTCTTCAATCTTCATTAAAGCTACATTGTAAATATTCAAGTACACATCTATCATTAAATAAAAATATATCTGTTATATATTAAAAAATTTGTGATCTATATAATCACAGATTACAATATACATAATTATCTTACAACTTTTACTTAACACTCTCCCAAATTTTCTATTTAAAAATAATACAATAGTGCAACAAGAAACATGAAAAAAAGTAAGCATATAATAAGAAATTCTTGCAACCTGTATATTAGCGAAGGACAGAAAGAGAGAGAAAAAAGAATAAAAATAATATATTCCAAAAATAATACATTTCTAAATAATCTTTTCAAATCTTGATGAGCTATTATATGCGAACATGTATATCTATGTTATAATTTAAGTCTTCATATAAGCATTGCATATTTCCGCGACACATTCTTTTTATCATCTTTTTTGAACAGGTCGCACATTGTATTCGGTCGTATACTGTATTGTTAGATGATAATTGCATTACTCTGTCAGTTAAAATGCGCAAGTTTACGACTATTACACAAATCTTCCGCACACGTTTCCCTTTCCTTGCATCTATGTACGCTCATCTCTTTGGCGAGGAGAACACTTACTCTTGCTCGATGCTTAGATCCATGTGTATGATACATCCTTTCGAACCCCACGATGTATACGTGCGCTTACGTGGTTGTCGCTCGCACCAGGAAGAGGCGAAGAAACGTAAGGGCGCTCGCGCGATGAGGAAAAGGATTCCGCGTTGCGCCCGCGGGCCGCGAAGGTGTGGAACGATCGTGAGGCGCGCAAACGAAGCAAAAGGAGATGAGGAAGAAGCGAGAAGAAGTCTCGGAAGAGAGGATCTCTCTCGGCGCTCCGAGAGAATCGAGCGAGAGGCGATACGCGAATGTTTAATGTCTCGCACTAAATTATGCAATTACCTTTATGTCTGTCTGAAGACCATCTCCTGACTAGCGCGAGTGCGTTTGCCAAGTGTGTGTGATACGCGTCGCGCACCTGCATACGCACACGCGTAAAAGAGAGATTCGCCTGCATATCCGCGCGCGAAAAAGCGTTGCGATCGCGAATGCTTGTTCATGTGCGCGCGTACGCGATCCGATGGTGTACCATGGTTCGCATCTCCCTCGCCCAAAGCCCACGAGCGGCATATATCATGCAGACTCGTATCATGCTTTTGCCTACTATAATACTAGCAGCTCCGCAGAGCGAGGCTAAACCGCGCCGGGCTACACCGCGCGGTTGTTAGAATACAATGACTACCACTATTTACTCCCGCGAATAGTATTACAATAGCGCGTGTCATTATAAGCCCACGGCCGCGTTACCACTATCGCCACCGCGATATATCGAAACAAGGGGGCTGATTTGGTGAGAAAATTGCCTATCAAACGACTACATCGCGCGCCATAAGAGAACCGAACGCGCATTCGCGTGTAACTGCAAATTGCGAACGAAGATACGATATTGCGTGTGGATGTAATATCTTCGTTCGAGCGCGCTCTGCTAATCAAATGAAAGATTGATTGAACATATGTGAGTTAACCGCGCGTACACGATATTTGTTTTAACTTATTAGTAATTATTGTAACGAGAGCGCGCGCATTTGCTGTACTTTGCGAGTACATCCTGTACTAACGCGCTCTGCTGCGTGTATTATTTATTCCTGCATAGTTCTCTCGCACTCTAATCAATCGGAGTGCCTGTTACTGCAACTCGTTTCTCTATCGGTATGCGCGTTGCATCGCGCACTATTTGTGTATGTACGCCCCTCGTAGTATCATGCATTGACGAATTGACTATTAACGTGTAACAGCAGATGTTGCCGATGTAACCGGTAATGATGGGTATTCTTCATTCAATCTCTCGCACGCCGGTTACAAATGACTATGTTGACGACCTGCGAGAACGTCTCGTTCGTTCAATCGCGATTTATGCGCGCAAAAAGCCCTGATGCATGGAGGGATCGGTTCGCCGTCAAGTATAGATTAGTTGTCAGTCTCGTTACTGACAATGAGACCACAACTTGAGCATTTTACAAGAATGTTAACGCACAAAATACCGTTGGTGTGACTAGCGGATAGCTGATCGAACCAGTTCCGTAGTAGATTCGCTAATTTGTGTGGCAAAAACTGATAAAGAGACGCGGTGGGAAATAAAACTGTCTGTTATATAAAATATAACTTCTCTTAACGCGTTTCTCTATGCGAATATTATGTAAACTCGTCCAAAATATTCTGAAAGCGGCCGCGATATCGCCTCTTGTCGGAAGATCTGTTACCTTTTGGTTCGGAAAAAAGGGGAGACACGTTTTAGCATAAGTAACTCGATTCGTGTGGCATGCATTCTCTTAGCAAATTCGCAAAAATAGGGGGCAAGAGTAGGCCGCGGATGTTTGAGATGCGCGACGGGGATATATAGATAATGCAATCTCTCTGATTCTCGAATATTCGAGGGACGCGCATCTTCGCGTCTTTAGAGGGGATCTTTTAGGCCGATATTTTATTATTTAGATATTCACTATCGGATTATATTCGAGAGTATATGTATAAAGATGCGTACACGCGCGACATAGACGGAGGTGCGGCCGATACGGTGCGAGAAGAAATTGAAATCTCCTGTGCGTGAACCCGGCTCACACGCCCGCGTGCCGATATTACGTTTACTCGCGCGTAGCCTTGAATTACCAAGGGCCTTCGGATAAAATGTAAAACGTATAATCTTCATCGGGTTTGCGAAATAACTGGGAGATACGTAACAGATACACTCGCGCGCAGCCGCGCGGAAAGAACGCGCAAATAACAGAATGTGACATGAAAAATAACGTTTGAGAATACCTTCCCAATGTTATTACGAGAAATACGGATTACGGAAAATGTTGAAAGGTTTTGCCCTCCCTCCCTTCTCTCTTCCTCTCCATTTGAGGATTATTTGCAGATTACGCGCGCTGGGTAACGCGCAGCGCGTAATAATTTCGAGAGTGGATTGGAGGCATCATTGAGAGGGGGGGAAAAAGCTGGTATCTACGTAGCATTAATATAAATCAGCGGCTTAATGTGAGAAATATGTTGCGGGGATTTACTATACGTAAGATTGTGTGTGAGATTTACGTTCATTGGGCCGAAGAAGCGACGCGATGTCGATGCGGCGAATGGAAGCGTCAAGAATCCGTCATTTATAGCAAATTTCTCGCGTGCGCGCACACGATTCTGCATAGCTTTGAATTACGAAGAACCTTCGGATAAAAGATGAAATATATATATCCTTTTTTGAATCTTAAATAAGACGGGGGATACACCGCGCGCGCGCGCGCATTCCCGTCCGCATATGTCGTTTTCAAGCGGTAGGGTCAGCCGATGCGCGGTCATCCGAGATGATCATCTTAGATGCTATTATCTGGATAATGCGAGATGCATCGCATCGCGTGGAAATACGTACGGCTCGCAACCAGGACAATGAATTACGCTCGAAGAGAGTGCACCTTCTTCCCCCTTCGTCCTTCTCCCTCTTCTCCGCCGTTGTTCCTGTCGTTGCTTCTGTTGTTCTTGTTGTAGCCGGTATGTCAACGAAAAAACAATCTTTGACTCCTTCCTTTACTCGGAGACGGGTCAAGCGGAGTATCTAGATCGTAATTCACAAATCGCAGACGTGTATCCTTGTCTACGCGGACTAACGAGACAACTAAAACCGCCACGAATTACGCGACTCGGTTGCTTCACGGAATAATATCAATAAGGATATTAAAATGTCAATTTCAATTTCAAATTAATTCTACATTGGGATGATTTATGCGAGTTTCTTTTTACGTATTTCTGTTCGTTATAAATGCTAATAATAATTGTTTTAAAAATTTTGTGCTTATTAAAAAATTTATTAAGTTTTAATGAGGTCAACGTCTTTTTGCTCTCTATTACGTATTCTGTAATATGTATTAATATAATATCGTGGACAATTTTAAATAATTTTTATTCTAAGATTAAATATTTAATTAATGAATTTGCTAAATAATGTATCAATCCTATACTTAAAGTTATTGCATATTTATAGTAGATCGCGATGTTAGAGAAATGAGTTCCCAAGAAATATTTTTAAGTTCTTAAAAATACTTATATCAAAATGTCTTTCTAGTTGATTTTTATAAATAATAGTCACATACATATATTGCTCCATTAATTCCCTAATCCGCGATAGTATATAACGATTAACGCAATTCATAAATCACATAGATACGGAATCTTATCTGGGTGATCGTGTAACCGAAGGCGTTGGTTGTCATCGTAAATTACAAGATTGCGGTGTCAAATAAATAAGTTTGGAAATGCACACAAAAGGCAATACTTCGAAGAAAACATTTTCGCTTCTTGACACGCATACGATTCAACGTTTCATTAACCATGCATTAGCGCACAGTGCCGGTTCTTGATACAACGGGACTAATTCGCGGTGTCCCTGTGCGATTGTGTATGCGTAAAGCCGGGCCCTGTCAGCGCGGCTTCAAGCCACGCACATACGTCACATAGATAACCGCGCCGGGTCCACGCGAGAATGTACAACGAGCCCGGCAGATAAGTGCAAGGAGATACGCGACGGGTAAGTTACGATGTGTTCTCTGATGCGAAATGCTAGTGGGACGAGGCTTATAAACTGCCAAAACCATACCGGCGTGGCGCGAATGAGGGACCTCGTCCGGGAAAAAGTAATCGAACGTGAAATTATACGACGATGAGATAATTTAATCTTACAACACGCATGGTGATATATAGAAGAATATCTCTCGTGTAAAAAATAAATATCAATTTTTAAATAAATAAAGATTGAAGTATAATTGTAGAGCACAATATAATTAATCAGCAATTGTTGTAATAAAGTATAACCAGTCTTTTTTTATCTGCACGTGTTATGTAAAATATATTGTGGTCATTTTATGATAATGATTTCATAATAATATACTTGCACACCGATATTACAAGAACACGATGTTGCAACCGTTTTTACGTCATGCAAGTAATATAGAATCGAAGTAAAAATTGGAGATGCCTAAAACTTACGAAGTAGGTTAAGGCAATTCGAGAGCCGATCTCTCGAGAACCTCGATAGCGCCACTCGATAGATTTATTTCCATTCATAAATATATACCGCGGAGCGCGTTCGGAACTTCGGCCGCCCTGTTTATCTCACTCTTGAAGCACGCGAGCCACTTTCGAAAAGTCGGCGAAGTATGGTTTACATACTTCGGGATATTCGATGGAACGTGGGACGTGAAAATTTCACCATGAGAAGAACGCTCCTCGGCCAGAATAAGATGCAAAGATTAGGTTGATGAGTCATGTAGCAGAGTAACAGGAAAAAAGAGTAGAGAAAAGAAATATAGCTGCGGGTACGAAATCCGTGCTAAACGAAAGGAAAAGAGGAGTGAGATGAAAAAAGAAAAAGAATCAAAAAAAGATTGCGAGAATGAAAGACTCAAAGGAAGAAAGAAGAGAAATATGTATCGTAGAAGCCACGATTCCGTTCCCCGCGAATTGGCGGCGAATCGCCCTATCTAGACGAACACTTGCGCGTTGACTATTACGCCTTAACAAGCAGCGAAATAATTATAGTGATCGCGGCGCGGAAAGAGACGCGCCTCTTCCCGGTCGATGTAACGCGGCTGATGCATCCGCGAAATTGTTTCGCGTTACGTCTCGAATCTGATAGCGCTATTGGTTGGACTCTACACGCTCGTTTCACATCGAGCTTAAAGGCTGCGAAACGATCCGCGCAACGAGCACACGATCGCTCCGCACCTCGGTAACGTACCGGTCCGATACGGTAAACCAAGCGTCGGGAAAATCAAGCGGCAAGCGAGGCAACCGATCACGATTCAACCCTTAAAGGTACGTTTGAGCGGTCGCTTCCTGGTGCCGTTAACGGTGAAAACCGGCACGTACTATCATGTTTATGGGCTCGTTACGCGGCAATACCCTGTCTCGCCATGGACGGCTCGAAGTGCGAAAATTCAGAGCACCGAGAACGCACCGGGAAAGGAGATTATCCACGCGCGGCAGCGCGTTCGTGCAATCATAATGCAACGAGATGCGAGGAATACGATCTGTTGACAAGTTCAAGGATAAACGGCTTTCGTGCAATAATGTCCCAGGGAATCGGCCATGCGCGAATATATCATTCGTTCGCTGTGATTGATTTATGGATTCGATGATATCGATCGCCAAATGCGTGCTAATGTGAATTAACGACTGCGGCAAATAAAATTAAATCGTAATTAAATTCATTAATGTCCAAAAACCGATGGAATCGGCTGATCTTGTTGATTTACATACTTTTATATGCATCGATTGATATGCCTCTAATGGATATTATCGAATTAATACAACAATGTTTGAATAATTAATTTTCATAATTTTTTAACAACGGAAAAAACGGGCTAATAAGAGCCTTATAGTTTTGTTTTTATTATATAATTTTTTTACATAGAATAAAAAAAATCCACGTATGTGTTTTCGAGAATAATAAATAATTAATGTTCACACATTGTGCTCGTATGATATATTGTATACATATACAAGAGAAAGTTACTCGTATTTGATACCTTAAGATGGATCTATTCAAGCAAGAAAGAACATTTTCAGTAATCTAATGATTAACGATTGACATTATTAAACAATACGAGAAACATAAATCTTGATTTTGTGATATCTCATCGTTTTATCTGAAGGAAATCTCATCACGTCGATTCTGTTCATAAATAGTATTTATAGGAGCTCGTGCTGTCGTTAAGGTCATTAATAATCCTGTGTTCTATCGATAGAGGATCATATTAGGTGCCGACAAGTTCACGGCCGCGCGCGAAAGACACGCTTTTGACACGGGAGTCGATCGTCGGTTTCGATCGAGCGATCGCTCCAGGCTCGAACGTGTGACGTCAGACGGTGCGATTATTAAAGATCTTCCTTAAGCGGAACGTAGAGACGGCGTGTCTATGGCAGCGTCGTCCTTGGACGCACAAGGAGAGACGTCTAGCTTCGGGGCTGATTGGCCGATCCTGTAGAAATACGCGCCGAACGGTCCGAAACTAATTACGATTGGTATCCCGGGTAGCTCGGTGGGTGCACGAGGTCATTCGTATCGATGCTCGATCCTATCTGATCCTCTTTTCTTAATTTTTTTTTCCTTTTCCTTTCTCGTCGCGGACACGGAGCGAAGAAAGGCGGACGATTATGAGACGCACCGGATCACACCGTGCAATTATATCGCGCAAGACTGATCATGTGTAAACAAAAAAGATATTGATCGCTAACGATCTCGCGCGGAATCTCGGACCCTTGTACACTGTGATTATGAAATATATCTTCAGATGCGGAGTGAGCCGTCTCACCTCATTGACACTGTAATTCCTTACTTCGAGATTAAGTAGCCGCACGCGTACAGTTGTGAATAAGTGTGATTTCAATGACGCCTTTCGATAATAAGTAAAACGATAATAAGTATTATCGGGGAAAGAAAAAAATTTTAATAATTAATATTTAATAAATGAATCGCGGAGAGATCGAGAAAGAGAGAGAAATAATTTATATATTCGTTAACACTGTAATTCATGGAAATTAGATATTTCAACAGATTTGCAAAAGAAGTTTTCGTCGTGCGAATTTTTAAGCGCGATGCAATTCGAAAATATATTCGGTCAAAAACATTCGAAACGATTCACAGCCCGACTCCAAGTTGTGGTCCATTCTTCGGAGTACAGAGGTTAGAGCAAACCATGTTATTAAGGAACCCTCTCTAGGCGGTTTCTCCCGTTGTTCTCTCGTATCCTCACGCTCCCTCAAACCACGTAACGCCCGAGAAATAAACGGAACAGCGAGCATAGCATCTTTGCAGAGACTGCGAAGTCCGAAACCTCGAAGGTATTTCGTCCGGCGGGGAGTAGAGCTGATGAAACCACAATGACATAATATTACCGGTGTGGTGCGATAATCATACGTCTTTTCTCTCCGTAGCCTC
Source organism: Formica exsecta (assembly GCF_003651465.1). Classification (NCBI taxonomy): domain Eukaryota; kingdom Metazoa; phylum Arthropoda; class Insecta; order Hymenoptera; family Formicidae; genus Formica; species Formica exsecta. The sequence goes on along the minus strand of NW_021851492.1, from coordinate 660,294 downwards.
GCGGCGGATGTGGGCCTTCCAAATTGTGATGCCCCCATCTTTCGCGATTCACGCCCTTCTCACAACGTTGGAATAAAATTGGACACGAATCTCGGCAAGCGCGTTCCGTGATTATGCGCGCGTATAGCCGTGCGAAAAGGGCGCGAAAAATATAAAGGGAA
>NW_021851492.1:639961-660123 GCF_003651465.1 Formica exsecta | reverse complement strand
AAAGAGTTAACCGCCGAGACTCACCTCGCGCCGAGAGAGGAGAATAGGACGAGAAATTTAGATGAGGTCGATAAGGATAGAGGGACGGCGGGAACGGAGGAAGGGAGAAAGAAGCGAGGCTGTGCGGCAGACGGGATGGGAAGGAGGTCCGACGGGGGGTACGTATGCAAGTACTAAGTGAGTTATAGCTCTCGGGCTGATATATCAACTCCTTCATTTCCGCCGCAGACGCGACCGGGCTCCCCGGCGGCCCGACGGCAACTTCCACCGGGACCGGTCCCTCTTCTCTTCCTCTCCTTTCCCACCCAGTAAGTCGTCGCGCATACCGGATGGCGCGTGCACTCTTAAGCGTTCGGATGTAAATGGAGCGCAAATGGTTCGCGGATATACCGTTCGCCGGAATCGCTTTCTGTCCGACGTCTATGAGTGATTCAACGGTAACTCGTTCTCGAACATTCAAATTCTACAGGCAAAACTTATTTACACTCGCAAGAGAGAGAGAGAGAGAGGGACCGTTCGCCGGAATCGCTTTCTGTCCGACGTCTATGAGTGATTCAACGGTAACTCGTTCTCGAACATTCAAATTCTACAGGCAAAACTTATTTACACTCGCAAGAGAGAGAGAGAGAGGAAGAGAGAAAAATGCTATTACTTTTTAAATTTTGTAGAATAATAATATAGAAGAATATAATAATAACCCGTCATCGCGCCATTGATGAGAGGTTTCGTGTGTTGCTGCGCGAGGTGCACCGAGGCCGGTATTACAGCTGATGGGCTTGTATTACGTGTTGGAATAAGTCCAAAGAGTTCGTTTACAGGTTTACGGACAGCTCGCAATTTCCGGTTCACGCGAACCCGAGAACGACGCGAGTCGACAATTTGATCGCGTTCGTTGGACGATTGACTTCTTGCCATCCCGGAAATGCGCTGTACTGCGGTTTAACATCCGATTGAATAGATTCGCTCGAACGCGGGAGCGAGAATTACGCAATGCGTGGGATATTAGCAGCGATTGGTATAATTCGCATAGCAGAACACCCTGATATATTATAACTCGCGTAAAGGATGAAGATATCAGAGCCAGGATGGAGTAAAACATTTTTCTGCAAAATTGATGGGAAGAACATATTTGTCGATCTTGAAAGAGAGAACAATTGATTTTTTTTTTAATTATTAGACAACAGGAAATTAGTTGGCGTGAAATTTAAATCATTGCATTGATTGAAATAACAGATTACTTCCTTGATAATAATCACTTTATTCCATAGAGATAATAACACCAATAGCTTGTATCATCTCAAGCGACAACCAGTTTCCTTTGTTAACGGAAATATAATATAAGATATGCGAGATGCATTTATTTTATTACCATCATTACCATCTCTTATTTCAAACTTTGATGAATCGAGCAGAGCTAAATAATTAATTGGCAATCATTTATTATATCGAAAATAAAAAATAAAAAATAAAATAAAATAAAAATGAAATAAAAAATTAAATTCATAGATATATTTTCCTAGTTTTGGCAAAGTCTGAATGTTCTTGGAATTATTCATGCAGTATTAAAATAAGATATATATATATAAGGAGCGATACGGTGGACAAGTGTATAAATTAAGTTGATAAAGAGGCGCCAGAAGTCTATTCATTTTATTACTGCGTTCACGCTATATGGAATTTTGAGCGTTTCCGATTCCGATTTAACAATGCCGAATCAGTTCCGTTCGTACAACACCTTTGTCGCTACGTACGACCATAAATGTCTACGAGGTGGTCGGTTTTGTCGCGCTTTTTACAACAGTGGTTTGCACGGACAGAATTCCGAAACTTCCGGAGCGGCAACGAGCGCGATATTAATGTGCGGTTTCCGAAAACGACACTTTGAAGCGCCGCAAGGCCAGATTTCACACCGTGAAATGTCTATTTTAAAAGATGAATCCAACGAATTCATTTACTCATTCAATAATGTGATAATAATGCCATGACAAAAGTCATTAAAAAATAAAGAACAGAAATTGAAGAATGCAGTTTCAAGAGATAATACATTTGTTGAATTCAAAATTATAATCTGATAATTATGAACAAAAAAGAGAAACTTAAATTATTTATAAATAATTTCATAAAAATAAAAATAAACTATGTGGCTTAGTATTAGAATATAATTTAGCGCAATTTTCATTATAAAATATATTTTTAATTTTGTCAGTGACTGTCGATGTTAAATATTATAGGAGCACTATCAGATATCTTTATGACAAATTTTTTGAGTATGTTTAAATATCGATAATTTTATAAGTTGTTATAGATGACTAAAAAAAAATATTTATCGTAAATTAAACTTTGCAGAGTCGAATAACAAAATTATATTTTTCATTTAGTTTCATGTTTATTTTAATAGAGTAAGAGAATTTTAATTTGAGGCATATTTACAGAAATATATGATACAAAATATGACAAAAAATAATAAATAATAACCTTTCTTGACAAATGTGTATGTGTATAGTGTATATTTCTATTGTAATATTATTATTGGGTATCATAATTTCATATCCACTTGAAATTCGTGAGAAAGGGAAGTCGTACGAAGCTCGAGATGTCGTATTTTCTCGAGAGAATGAGGCAGGATCGCGATCTGGCATTAACACTCGGGCTCGAAGCTGAGCCGGACACATGGCCGAGCTGATCTCTTGTGGCAGTTATTCGCGCGGTGTTCGTTCGGCGCCGTTTATCCAAGCGGAGCGGTCTCTTAAACCAAGAGAAACATTTGTGGCAAATACTAATTTTATTTTTCGCACCCCGACGCATGTAGCCGCATGGATATATGGTCCCGTCGTATTTAAAAATTTGCATAATGGCTCCCTGACATGTTTATGTACACACAGGGGTCTCCATCCTTCCTGCCAAACCCCGGGACCTTTTTGGGTCTCGCCAAGAGAGGTTCTCGTGCGAGAGGTGCGTATCCGCGTAACGCTAGCTCGCACGAAATTGTAGCTCGGACGAAATATAACGCAAATCATACGAGAGCGAGCTCGAAGGATTAAAAATCTTGTCATTGTGCCGAGACGTCGTAAATATGTGATTTGCCCAGGATAGACCGCACCGCGTGCGCGATACAGGTTAATATCATCGCACATTCTTCTTTCGTACTCTCTTCGACCGGCTGTTACACCGCTTTTGCACGGACGTTGCATCGTCGAGATACACCGACAGAGATGAGCGGCAAGTCGTAAATGCCGTTTAAAATCTTGGAATGCGGGCTCTTAAACGCGTATAATCGCCTACCAATAATCTTTCCCGACCCGGGTAAAAAAATACCGTCATTCGTTAAGTAACATTTCAAAAAGAATTAAAAGTATATTTATGAGACAATAAACAAATAGATAACAATTTGTGATTTTATTTATTGCTAGATAAATATCAGTTAATATCACGTTCATTTCCGACACGTCTTTAATACGATAATAAGAATGTAGATGCTTAATGAATAAAGGTATCAAAAGCAGCAGTAAATATTTCCAAGTGCAAATTTCATTCTGTATATGTGGTTCATAGAGACAGAGACTTTCTCGTAGACACATCCCTATGTACACATGCCCTTGGGAAAGAGAACGCCTTTACTCCTACACATTGTATTTCCCGTCTTTCTACGCTGTCACTCAGGACATTAGTATAATCTGTACGACTCGCCGCAAAGATCCATTACCTCGCGCGCTGTATCGGGATGATAGCAAAGCAGCCGGATGCTATCGAGACGAATGCTTTCAACCAGCCGTCTGTTCGCGGCTGAGAAGAGCATTCGTCTCGTTGAGTCGCGAGGATTACTATCGTATGGCGGATGCGAGCGGATCGGATGCAACGGTGTCGTCGGATCGATTGTGCGTCGAGCACGCACGACGATCCAGATCGGGCGCGTTCGAGATCGAAGCGCGTGGCCGGTCCGCTGGCGGGCACGCAATTTACAAGTTAAGCGTTTCCACCCGTGCGGCGCGCGTTCTCCATCGGAATGATGATTTGCGCGATGGAAACGAAACAGGACCGCTGCGTGCGAGTCACGCGGCGCATCGCATGCATGCATGTAGGCGCGCACGCACGCACGCACATACGCGTGCACGCACGCGGGCCGATGCGCGTCGATATGTGTGACTGATGATCATCGCAAACGCACGATTTAATTTCACGGATATATACAAGCCCGGATTGACTTCGTCTCGTATAGCAGGCGGGTGGTAAAGGTGGTGGGCGCTCGATTTCTCGATCGTCGATATCGTTCATCGTCCGTCCGTAAGTGGTTCTTAATTGTTAGATATTTATAACTTATTCGTGGCTATACGTATATATCTCTCGTGGCCATCTCGGGATCGGCAGGGTTGGCGATGCGGGTTGGCGCACGTCATCGGACTATCTTTGAAATTTTATAGATTAGACGATATGTGTCACATGAACGAGCATACATTATGATTTTTATTTTCGGAAAGCTGATATTTGATTGAAACTAATTATTAGTTATCCCAAATAAACTATGTTATCTATATCGATTAATTTAAAAATTGCAACCAGTTATATTTAATTTGACAGATAAAAATAGAATGATTGAATTAAATATGCCGCAAATATAAATCCGTAAAAACTCTACAAAATTTATCTATATCTACATTAAAAGCTTTATAAAATTTTCAATAAACGTGCCACTTTACAAATATACTAGAGAAAATAAATGTACTTATTTTCGTTGAATACGGTCAGATATATTTGTTATTGAACATTAAAACAATGTGGCATCTATAGTAAATGGATATAGTTATTGCTTTTTCCGGCGCGCTTCTCACGAAGATACATTCGGGTAGAGAAAAAGATCGTCCAGATTCGACCGAGTCTGGTCAACGCTCCGGGCGCACCACGCCCTTCATGCACACGCGTCAATATGGCATATATGTATATATTTATTCATAATACGTATAGAGAGCGAGAAAGAGGGAGGAAAAAAGATGAAGAAACGAAGCGAGAGAAAGAGCGAAATGCATGTAAGCGCGCGCAATACATACACACACACACATATATATGCGCACGAGTCTGACTCCCCCGCTTCGAATGCACGCTATTCCATTCCACGCACATATAATTAAGAGCCCTAAATCGCGCGAGATCGCGCCTCGAAGGGCGTGCCCGCTATGCTCTCTCGACCACCTATCCATCTCACCAGCTATCGGATACCCATTCCGCCTTTTCCCCTCTCTCGGCTCACCCTTGGCTCGCTCTCGAACTTACACCGTGGCGTGCCATATCGGATCTCTTTTTAATTTCGTAGACAGAACCAAACGGGACATGTGCAGCCGGTACTTATGGGGATGAAGTATGACGTAGTGCGTGGAGAAGTGCCATAAAGGGAAAAAATAAATATTCGTAAATTTGCATCTAATTTATTATTTTCCAATTTAAATAATGTCGTATCAATTATATCGATTATAATGATATATTTATTACAAGCGCAAATAATTTAATGTATTATATTTTTTTTACGCGAAATGTATATTTTTTATTTTTATTATTAGATGTATTTATCTACTCTATATATACATATAATATATAAAATTAAATTTATTTACTCATATAAACAGATTTTTTCCTGAATATCAGTTGATAATCATTATTCATTTCGCGTTTAACAAAGTTGCATCGTCCGATTCTACCGTGTAGTTTAATAACAGGTCGATATATTTCGCGGTTAACTCTCGATATATATTCAGCAGAATCGATTTTATTATCCCGAGAATTTCGGCCAGTACTCCATGTCGTGTGAGATCTGATTGCACGCACTTAACAAAATGAGCTGTGGGTTAATACCAAAGTTTTTTTCATGCTCGTGAATGTAACCTATCTCGCAAGCATCATCTTCATTCTGGGATCGCCAGAGAGTGTCGAAGTTTTATCGGGAGGAGGTACGAGAGGAGCGCGCGCGAAACGAGAGAAACCGGCCGATTGATTTATAATGCGAAATGGATTTCGCGGGAAGGAGGCAACGATAGGCAGTGTTGGGCTCGATTAATCTTAAATTTATAGCTGCAATTATCTGTCTACGAAATATTCAAAAAGGAAAAATGAGAGAGTAAGAGAATCCTGAACCATGCTATTTATCGGTCTAACATTAGCAGGATTTTTGGTTTTGCCGTTTGATAAGATTATTTCAGTCGCCGTTTCTTTATGCATATTGGGATTTATTAATTTAAAAATTTAACAATGTTAAAATTTTCTCGCTAATAAAATAATATCGCCAAAAAAAATATTAGAGTAAAATACCAATCAACAACTTGTAAAATGTTCACATAAATTCAAACAGTTTTTTACGTTGAGTTAATTTATGACAAGGCTATTTTTTCTCGGGAGATTTAAATAATTCGTAATACACATACATTCACATATATTCACATATACACACATATCTATATACACACCGTGTTTACATTGGCAATACCGGGATCGTCTGACACGAGGGTGCACGTGCAATAACATTCAGGTGCATAACTTAATACACCTAATTCCTCCCTGAGCGGCGACTAATTATAGACGATAATCCTGCCAAGAATATACTCCGATCTAATCTTAAACCAGCTTTGCGCTGCTTCCCCTCACGTTCTTCACCCCTCTCGGCGCAACAAAACTGGTTCGAACATTCCCAAGAAGCTAAGTCACGTTAGGTTTGTTTCGTATTATCCCACCATCTATTACGCAGCAATTTTATTAATATGAGGCAAAAACAATTAGAATTTGATGGGTAGATATTGTATTCATGATATTCAACTTGTGCAAGATGATCGTTTAATATCGAAATACAGCTTCTCCTACGTTATTTACCTAAATCGACTTCTTCAGAATCCTAACGACGATGGATGCTCATACGTATGCGTGTAAGTAATCATCTTCATTGATTACAACTATGATGGATGAGCCTTCATTTCTTGCCAGTAACGGACGTCAGTTTTCTAAGTATACATATACGTATATGTATTAGTAAATATTTAGAAGATTTAAGGAAGAAAAAAATATATATAGGGGGAGAAAAATAATACAACACGAATTAAAGTTTTTCCAGACAATCTTTCGAGCGTTTTAACTAGCTCTTCGAAGAATGGACCATAATTTTACTTACGAAATTTGCAAGCCAAGCCTGACTCACAAATCTCGATCGTAACCGCCTTCCCTCGCCCGATCGAATCTCTCGAACTATCGATCGTGACGTAATGAGCGTGACAATAGTAAGCGGTAGTGAGCGGGTGGACGGAAAGGGAGACAACGGCGTTGTCTAGAGAGAGATAGGTGAGGGGCGGCCGATAGTCATAATGCCTGTTGTGTTCGATGCCGACAATGATGCTTAATGTTCGCCGCTGTAACAGTATGAGATCGTACGCGCGAGCGTCTACCCTCTTGCGGAGAAATACCGCACGCGGGAACTGGGTCGAAGTGTATGTAATCGTAAAATTAGCATAATCCCCTTCTCACTCGGTAGTGAGTCCGTCGCTCACGGTAACTATTGAGAATCGGTGAACATTACTGGCACGGTCCTGAGAAGAGATGACGCTCTTTATGACTACCCGGTACGATCGTCCGGAGAATAGAAACTGATTCCATTCTAACATGACGTTTTAGATGACCGAATACATTCTACCGGAAATGTCTTATTGAAATGAGATGGACTTCTATTCGATGTAAACGCGGTGTTTCTTTCTCTTTTTTTTTTCTCTAGTTATTTTATATACAGATATTTATTTAAAAAGTAGTATAGTTAAAATTTTTTGTTGTCATAAAGGCTTACAATAAAATTACTTAGCGGAGCATTAACATTATATTATAAAACAGCACGGTTATTAACAATTGAGTCACTATATGAATTACGGAGGAGTTTGTTAAACATTACCACGCTAAGAGCTAATACCTTACGTCATTTTAGCACGATTGTCAGCGGAACGACAATAGCAGACTTTGTTGCAGCTATTACCAAGCCTGGTCATACAACCCAGGTGGCGGATTTACAACGTGCTATAAACGCGAAATGAACTTTCACGCGCTCTTTATTACGGAAATAATGAAAAATACATTATGATCTTTTTAAGTCGTTCGACGAAATATTAGCGACAAAGGCGATCGCGTCGAAAGAGATAGAGGGAGAAAGAGAATGAAACTCGATTTTGTTGTAAAGTCAGAAACTATCGCGGGAACGACAGTGCAGAAGCCAGCTGAGATGATACAAACAATAATTTACAGCTGCAGTAGATAACGTCAATAACGAGGTTGGACTAATGTATTATTGCAGTAATCTTCAAATGTCGCGGATATATACAAAAACGGGATCGTACTCCCACGGGAATTATTGATCGCCGGTCTGTTCTCACTCACTTAGCTGGCCGTTCGTCTTGTTACCCAAGCTCCTTGTTTTGTTTTGTCCGCAGAACGTATAGCGCAGGTGGGCTCTCCTCTCTCCGATTTGTTCGCTTCTTTCGACGGTTTCGCCTCGACGGACGGTAACACCGATCGATTATAGTCGCACGAGAAGCGTGGACCGGAAATTCAATACGCGTTATGTATTCCGCTTTAACCTGCATTATCCACCGTCATAAGTTGCAGCGCGTTCACATGCCGCGCGAGCGTTAAGCGCGAATTAAACCGCGGTTGCCGCCGGTAAATTTTATTAGCGGGGCGTGTTGTGACACCGTAACTAGAACCCTGCCCGTGCCCGACCACGAGGTTCTCAAAGAGCCTCTTTCAGAGCGAGGAGCCCTTTAAACGCGCCGCGATATATCTCGTAAATAATGAAATTTTACGACGCGGAAACCGTATTTGAAACAACGCGCCGCGCCGCGGAACGAAAAGGTAGACATAAGTTACAAGACGGGTTGCAAGGCGTTTATCGAGTCGCCGAGGTTTATGTTTCGATTCCCTCACACACGCGAAACGAAATTCCGAGTGAAACGAGTTTCACTTACTTTGTTGCAACTTGGTTGCACGCGTCGTTGTTGCCCTGGCATCGAACGATCGATGTGGACACGATATTTTGTACGTTCCTATGTCACCACGTTATCTCCATTTTAATCAAAAGTCGAGCCGCGGTTTCGAATACCGAATGTCGAAGTCGATACGAAAAATTGCCGTATTTCCGTTTCGAACAATCCTGCGATACAAGACTTTGTATATATGGAAATGGTATTTTGAAGTTTCTCTACCAAATTGGTTTTTAATTGAAGGAATATGTCCCAAGTTGAATGCTTGTATTGATCTTGAGAAATGTATTCTTGATATTTGAGACTGATTTTCTATGAGCAAAAATTTAATTTAATTTAAATTTAAATTTTTCATATGAAATATTTTGCATGTGTGTAAAAAAAGAAAAAGAAGTTTATTAAAATTTCAAAATATTAAAATTGATTTTTTTATCAATTCATGAAAGAATAAATTCGTATTCGTTAGAAATATTTTTGAAAAATTCTTTAATTTTTAACGTTGAATAATATCGATTAAAACTATTCGATAAAAAAAAATCAATTACAATTTTGTTGCAGACTACAATAAATTTTTTGAAAAACGCATATGTAGGTATATCAAAATTTTCAATTATGAACCGCAATATTATTGTTAGTCTCTAAAACCGCAAAGTCCTTTAAAAAAGCGAAGTCGCCATGTGAAACCGATAGTTTACTGAAATAATATCAGATGTATCAATGTCAATGGGATATCCTGCAGTTTTGACGAGACATTCTTTGCAGATTCTAGAAAGAATCATGGAGCATCTTATTGCGAGATGCTAGAATCCTCAGGGCAAGACTTTTAAATGGAAATGATGCCACCTTGCGCGCCGCTTTAATCTGGGAGTAGCGAGCGGCTCGTGTTTTCAGCGCGCGCTGCGCGATGAACGCTATTATAATCTGGACCTGTATTTCTGACTGACTTTCAGAGAGTCGGACCCCCGTGCAGAATTGAGTCAAGGGTATGAATAATTCATGCGTGAACGGAGAGGAAGGGAGGAGGGTAGGAGAGGAGGGGGGGATTACAAGAAGGGCCCCGTTTAATGCGATACGCTGGTTAAGGCGCGGCAGTTTACTGAATAAAATCCCTGATTGACCGGTGGCAGGGTGTTGACGGTGGTAGTTGCCCAAGCGGGCAAGAAAGCGCCGAGCCATATACACGGTGTGCTCGAATATTCACCGTCGCTCGCGTCGACGCATCAGCTACGAAGGATTCGCGATCGTTTCTCGACGAATGATTTATCGGACGACTCCCGTTGCGCATAATAACGGAGAAGAATTAATGCCGCTGAGAATTGGTAAAGAAACGCAGCGCGGTTACTTCTGTACGTACGACGTGACAAAATAGTAATTGCATCTCTTTCATCACTGAGTGCGCTATTAATTAATGTCAGTTGGCATGAAACGATGATGGTAATTTTGCAATAAAAAGAAAGCCGGTCGGTCACCGTGCGCATTATGTAAAGACGAGTCATTAATTACAAAGAGTACGAGAGAATCTCTGTTAGTCGCGAAGCGGCTTCACGATCAGCTGTTACAAAACTGCGATGACGGCAGGGATCGGCAAGAAGCTCCGCGAGACGCGTTGTTTTGGAAGGAGCCGCGCTGTCATTCCACGTTTTATCTCCGATCGGAATTATCGACGGTTACGATGATTGACAGGTAGAATTGGATTTCAAAGAGAAAACATCGACGCGAATAGACCTGGATACGCATCCTCGAATGACACCGCGGACAATTCCGCGAAATTCTCTCATGTCATTGCTCCAATTATAAACCAGTTTCTCGCGCGACTGACAGCCAACATTTCCACAAAAAGTAGAAAGTTGCACATGCATCACGTTCGCGAATAATCGTGCCGAGACTTCGAAAACGCCGAGCCATTTACGAGATCCGACCATCACCTACCTACGGTTGCTAAGACAAGCCCGAAGGGATACGCAGGAAGGAGCTATTGTGTGATGCAAAGCGAGCTTTTACCGGAAAACGCTTCCGTGCGCATTGAGTTAGGAAAGACATGGCCAGCAGGCTCGACAGGAGAAACGCGAGAACGCGTTCTGTGGGAACACACGGTAACCGAATACATAAACGAGAACCCCCCGATGTGACGCGACGAGGCGAAGCCTCTCCTCTCGCTGGACAACGGCGGAGCGGAGGTGATGGCTCGTGTCAGTTCGTCTTATCTCATCGGGACTATCTACCATTGCTTCTTTTCACGTTGTCTTGCGAACGTCAGAGGCACTCGTACGGCCTCGCCATCGTGTCGGCCCTGATCTGTAACGGTCGCGATCGATCGGCCAGCCTCGTCGGCTTTGATCTGGCTATGTTCGGCAACTTCTCGCGACTTTCACGGATTTTCAGGCATCCGCATTCGGACGAGAACAATAGTCCATCGTTACGAATCATTCGAGAAACCGGTTTCTGTCGTTCTGTATAATAATTCAGAAATCGTAAATACAGCCTGCCGACAATTTGTGTATTAATTAAAATTGGAATTTGATACTTTTTGGACGCGGTTAAACACTTTTTTTAAACAGGATGTTTCAGCAGATATAATACATCTAATAAAAAAAAAGTTATATTTTAATATTAAATTTAAAGCAAGTTTTATACTAATTAAAATATAACTTTTAATTATCTATTTTTAATTTATAATTATTTTAATATTTTAATTAAATGTTAAAATTGCAAAATTACTGAAAGATCTGTATTATGAGCCGTTCGAATGAATATATATATAAATTGATATAAAAAATAAGTATCCTTTACGCGTAAAGATTTCTCGTGAATCGTTTTCATCGGCTTAATGAGCGGATCGTCGACCTTTGCCGAGCGTTTTAGATTCATTGAACTCAAAACTAATGGCGTAGTCGATACGCGATATCTGCGCGTACTGATCAATTAATTATCGAGCATGTTTCGCGGGGTGGGGTCAAAGTATTGTCGGATTACAAAAGGGACACGACTTTTAATCTCGCGTAGTCCCGGCGTACGATGTCCGGGACCATGACGTGGCGGAAAAAGAGAGGGAGTCATTATCAGATGAGACCTATTATTTCATTCGTCCGTCCGCCCGATTTAATTACACATTCAATTTGGCTCGACCTTATCGCAATACCTCGCAGTTTTGTCGAACACGATACGCTTAATGACTTCTAGCTCTTTCAAATGTTCTTGACCGCTCTTGACGGGTGATTCGCCCTCGCCGCAACAATCGATACAAAAAACAATATCTCTCGTGACTATAGTCGCGTAACGGACTTTAATTGCTCACAGGAAAAGTGTTCTAATCATTCGTAAAATTGTACAACTTCTTTAGCAAAGAAGTATAAAACTCTGGTTTTGCAATTACTTGGTAACATGTCGTTTTTAATGAACATTAATTGGCGGCGAATCAAACAAATAGAATATTTCACATCATTTCAACCGGCCTAACGTTTTCGATTCGTATATTGTCGCACAATCGCGTGTTCTCAGTCATGACAAAAATACAGCGGAGAGCAGGTGTGCGAACAATCATTATGACATGTTTTGAATTTTATAACTGGTATTAAAACTAACCGTAATAACTGTTGAATTTTATAACTGATATTATAATTAAGATACCGAGAAGTACAATAACTCATCACAAACTCATTTTAATAATAATTACCTATTATATATTTTTATTACTTCTTATTTCTTATTTATTAATTCTCTTTTATTTTATTTCAGCATAGCTTTTTTTTAAATTTATTTTTCATTCTTTTGTATTAACTGATAAGTAATTCTGTTTCATCTTATACGAGATAAGTTCTTATTTGTAAAACCTTGCAAAATTCTATCTCATCATCTTATTTTATCTATAACAAGTATTATAAATGAAAACTTATTCTCGCGTATTTTTATGTCTTTAGAAGATGGCAATAACTGCTTCTCTTTCTTTTCCCCTTCTTTCATTCTCGTTCCCTCGAATACATTATGTCGCGGTCAAAGAAAGAAACCATCGACAAAGAAAGCGAAGCCGCAGGAGGAAGCGTAACCACGTCGCGGAAGCGTGAAGAATGAAATCCTCGCGCTGAGAGCGTAATCAGGCGGTATTGCTCGCTCCTCCCGCGCGCTCATTAATTATGTTTTTATGGGCGCGAAAGAGGCGAGGGGGACAGTGGAGGATGGCACGGGGGCGGACTAAAGGGCCGGCAAGAAACGCCGCGCAATTATCTCGCAGTTACTCGAAATTAGCGTATCAATTAACCTCGTTTCGCCCTGGCCGCATCGTCGACGGTGTTTTACGTTGCTGCGATCGGGCTGATTCTTTCCGGTACACCGGTTTCCGCGGTACCGATGCATGCGTACAATATATGCGTGTGCACGTACGAGATCTGCGGGAGCTTCGAGTTTCGATCGATCGATGATGAATTGATTGCGGCAGTTAATAAAATTGACTGACATCGATACGCCTGGCCGGATGTGGTTTTTATTGCGATAAACGATGGTAAACGCGGTGTCAGTTTCCATGATTGGCATCTGCCAATTAGCGTAATATTTGCGCGGTGCATTAAAAAATTATGTCGCAAAATCTGATTTAATATCTATCACTTGTAACTGACTGGTTGTGTTAGTAAATGTGATATTCAATCGCGTGAATCTAAAAAGAAGTGTTAGTAAATGATAGCTATTGGCGTCAATTATAATCAACATACTTATGAAATGTGATTCGCAAAGTTTACGGACTCGTTAATTATGAATCTCACTGTGGTATAATTTTCGGTACAGATATGTTCCAATAATTTATCATCGTTTTACTAGATTTAATCGACTGTTAATTCAACTGTTGCTATTGTTCATTAAATTTCCATTGTATGTACATACATGCGCGATGTTAAATAATAATGCAAATTAATTCAATTATTTTAAAAATACGCCAATTTTGTTAATAGCAATAATATTATCTAATGTGAATATAACGATTATGAATATAACACGAATATAGTAGGATGAAATTATTGTATCTTCCGAAGATTAATATATGAGAATATCCCAACAAGCGAAATTGTTATGAATATAATTTATGTGCGGCACTCTAGGGATTTCGAAGTTTCAAAATTTATACTATTCCGTAATACTATTACACAATATATCAATTATTACTTGAATCTATTACAGAATAGCACCTGTGCCAGGTAGCCATATAACAACTGCTCAATTATTTTACTCCATTACAATACGAATTAGAGATACACGACTAAAGATAACATGCATTTAACGGTATGCTTCTATTTTATAAAATTCTCTTCAACTGCATATCCATAAATCATTCACAGAAGTTACAGATGATTTATTCTCTTCGTTTACAGTCGCATATTTTTGGACGTATGATAAATAAAATATCAAATAATCTGAATTCGTAACGCCGGCGCCGCATAAAAGTGATGTGGACGAACTTACATTATCCATTATATAAAAAAAGAAAAAGAGAAAAAAGAGGGAGAAAGAGAGATTAATTAAAAATATGCTGTCAAAGGCATTCGGGAAGAGCTTCCCGCCCATACGAAGCTCTTTCTCTAGGCTAGAAAAACGACGATGTTAGAGCCGAGAAGGCGTGGCTCGTGTCTCGTTCCCTCGGGTACTCTATCTTCGCCTTCGCCTTCTCCTTCCATCGGTTCTCCTTCGTTCTTCCTTGTACGTGGAGCACACGTGTAGTAGCACGTATCCTCTCGTGTTCCAGTTCGGCTCCGGGTTCGATTTTCGGGTCTTATACATAAATATCTCATAAATAACCGTCCGGATAATCAATGTCGATTATAATTACCCACTGCTTGTATCACTAGCCCTTTTCATAGTCCTTTTTTGAGCAGACGCAACGTCGAGGAACAA
The DNA here is from genome assembly GCF_003651465.1 of Formica exsecta. Lineage (NCBI taxonomy): Eukaryota > Metazoa > Arthropoda > Insecta > Hymenoptera > Formicidae > Formica > Formica exsecta. The sequence goes on along the minus strand of NW_021851492.1, from coordinate 645,256 downwards.
AACGCACATCTGGGATCTTTTTCATGCCGCGTCTTTGGATACGAAACCCTTTTAAGGCAGACTCATTCTTATGGGTGCGAGCGAGTGTATATTAGCCAATGTGTTAGCAAACATTTGAAGGAAATCGTATGATGAAAAATGTGTGAACAAGTCGCTTCAGCTAAATCCTAAGACTCATTGATATTTGTGGAGGCGTGACGTATAACTGCTAACAATAGCGTTAAAGAAGATGATGAATTACAGTAAATATATTAATAATCAAATGTTACGGTAAAAGTCAGCATAAAGAACGCTATGATAATGCGATATGAAAAATAATAACGATCTGCTGTCGTGACTTGAATTTCCAACGTTATCGAATTTAATGTCAAGTAAAAATAGATCTTGAATTTTACATGTGTTTGACTTATGTTGCTTATGCAAACTTAAACGAGCCCCGCCCTTTATTCTCTTTCTTTTTCACTCATCGATCAATAGAGCGCTAACGACTCTTCAGTAATTCACGGCTTCGTTTTTTAGTGTCGACTAAAGATGCACTTTGTCGCGGCGGAGAGTAACGAAGAGTTCGTTACCGACGTCCTGTACACGAAGGAAATAGGATCGCCCGCATGCTAATTAAGGCCGCGCTTGGCGTACGGTCACTTATCGACACGCTCTTACTGACTCGACCCAAGCCCGGCTAATCCTGTCTTAATTAATTTTTCATGCCGTGCTGATCGTGATTCCGGGAGTCGCGCGGAGAATGTTACTTTTTTACGCTGTTCAATAAAATATTTTAGGTACATTATGTAGGAGATAAGTAAAAAATATTTTGATTAAAAAGTATATAATAGTGCCAATATTAATATTAATATTATAATGACCGAATATAACATCTTTTTTTTGAATATTTTTAGAGAGATCAAATATTCAATTTTAAAAAATTTTTCGATACGTGCGTATCTAGTGTATTATTCTTATTTCTAGAAAATGTCATTTTATAATATTTTTTCGAGTCTTTATTTCTTTATTTTTTATAATTTTAATTTATACAATCTACATATATCTCGCTACGTCTATATCGCTGTATTACAACTAAAACATCAATGAGAAACAATATTGAAACGTGAAAGAGATGTCTTTACAAACTACAGAATTATATCCTCTCTCTCTCTCTCTCACTTTCTGCTTTCGATGTATTGTAATTACATTACATCATTGTAGAAGAGAACACTACCGACAATGAAATTTAGCTTCTCATCTCGCTCGGAATAACTTCACGTAAACTAAATCGTATTATACGCGAGTTCCTCCTGCATACGCAATACCGTGAGCGACTGCTGTTTACGCAACAGCTATTACTCGGTACCTATTTCTAGCAATTTAGCCCGCAAGCTTTCCCGGAGGAAATCGGCACGTAATTAATTTTCCAATTTCTGCTCATACGATTCGAATTGCGTCGTGGACTTTTCTCAAAGCGCAGTCGGCAGCATCAAGATGACGTAGCGTATAATCGAGCTAGAATCACGTGAAATCGAGATCTAAGCTTGTTCTTGTCGAAACACCTATTATATCTGCCTCTATTGCAATTTGAGCGGAATAAAGGACTCTTCGAATCTCGAGCCGCTCCCATAACGGAGTACTGAAATGCGTTTCGGAATGCGATACCGCTGACTTGACACCATAGCGCGAAATATCACAGTCGAGTTCGTAATCAATCGGCTAAGTCGTCGTCGCGGTGAATTTCCGGTGAATCGCCGCGAGTCGTCGTAGGCGGTTTTCGATCGAGATTTATTTCCGCGGGCCGAGGCCTCTCTCGAGATTATTATTGTTGCCGCTTCGGAGACGTAATCCTGCGCGGCGATCTCGGACGGATGGGGTTGAAATCGCGCAGTCATGCGATCGATTCAGCTTACATCGAGATGAAATCGCTCGCGGTCCGGCCTGATCGATCGTTTGCATTGGGGTTTGTCGAGAGCAACATCATCGGGCGCGCTGCTCAATCGTGATTCCGTATCGATCGACGGACTCTATCTAACTCCGATCCTCGCTTTGGATTTTATCAACCCACCGCGCGCGATATCTCGCTCGTCGATTACGGCCGAGATCTCGTGCTGCGCGATGAAACGCAACGTTGGATTATTACCGCGAAATTATTGATTTCGAGCCGTTGCCCGAAAGCACAATCGGTATTTGTCATAGAGATTGAATAATTCACACTCCAGATATTCTTCCTCGATAAGTGAATAGTCAAATTAACAAACCAGGAATTGTAAACGTAATACATGACAAAAGATTTTTAAAAGATGATATTTTTTTTCCAGATCGAATCACAATTTTACTTTCATAATTCTTGGTCAAACGCAAAACTTATTTACCAGAGAGCAAGATGAAAACAGAGTTCACAAAGAAATTATTTGCTACTGACAATGACGTAATATGCATACAAGCGGTTAGCTCCAAAGATGCGTAAGTTGCCGAGTTCGTTTCGCGAAACTGGCAACCGTCAATGCTTGCGAAAGACATAAGAAGCGTATAATTGGACGCGTCAAACGCTATAAGCGAGCACGTTGCTGTTCAATCTCGACTCCCTATGAAGAACGTGCCTCGTACTGTTGCGACTTCGCTGACGATCTCTCCTCTCGGCGTGACTAGGTATCTACGACTTCGCGCACCATCTGCAATCTCGTTGGCAACCGCTTTCATCTCGGGATAGATACGCGATAAATGTTTCTGAATTAGATCCAGCTATCGCGATAGATAGATACGCGATCGGCCGATCCGCGAATTAGTCTCGCTAAAGAAGCCGCTACTCGATGCTGTTACGCTATACGTCATGGCATCGAGATAATTCGCGGGACGCGAAGCGATCCGAGAGATATGTGTCCGTCGCTTTATCTTCCGCCTTTCATTAATCACCGCAAGCAATTTTTCGTCACCGAGACGTGCTCGCGTAACACCGGTCATCTCGCTCGCGGACGCTATAGAAATCACGAGTAGTACCGTCCATCGACAGACGGCGTGCAGGGCTTATGGTGTTTCTATGGTGTTCCGTCGGTAGTCCCTTGGAATGCACGCGCGATTGCTCGCGCGACTGAATTCAAGCATGCGCGTGTAAGGAGCGCGTGTTGTACAGCATCATGCGTGAAGCGCGCGCTTTAGAGAACCGCGGCACCATCAAACATCCCGCTGCTAGATGGAGGCGATGATGGATAACCTTTGATGAAATCATTCATACATCAGCGTTCTCCACCTCGCGCGCACGCGCGCTTATTTGCCGCGTACCGTTAATCTTTAATTACTCATTGATTTATTATTAGACACGCGCCGTTGGCTGTGCGTTACCTTTCGCACCGTAGCCGATCGCTCTGGCAGCTACGGTGTTCTTATGGCGGGACTATTCTCATGAGTTTTCTATGGAACGCCGAACGTTCAATTGACACGCCGATAGTCTTCTTGAGCCTTATAAAGGTCGATAGAGTGATCAAAGAGTTTAACGCTATAAAATGAAAACAAAGAAAGCTAAATGAAATTTTTAGTTTCATTCTATCATATATAACGTTTGATTCATGCTGAGTTTTTATTGTGAAATTTAAGAGATTTTTTTCTCACAATCAGTCGTTTTAATATCTTGTTTAACAACTTTTTGACATGCCATAATATTCTCATTTCTGCTGTCTCCTGTTTAATGACGCGCTCCGATGTAATAAGAAAATTGTAACATATTTATTATTTGCAAAAATCCGAAAATGCGATTTGCATATATCGTCACAATAAAAAAGATTATATTTATCGATCATATATACTCGGGAATTGCACTGTTCGTCCAAACTCGAAATTCAAGATTCGATGTACAAAAATAATGAAACGCCCAATGTCATGTAGAAAAAGGAGGAAAAAATGACACAGAGTAATTAATAGACAAATTATCGTCTGAGATATCGATTAGCAATATAACGTACTGCCAACACTCGTGGTGTTTATACAGATTGATATTGGCGTCGTTGTCGGACAGGTTTTCACGTTTGAAATTGAAAGCAGAATGACAATGTTCATATGCATAAGTGTATGTGTGCGTGTGTGTGTTCGCCGATCTCCTGGCTCGTACACTTTCACTTCGCTGCCATTGTCAATCGCTCTTATAACGATCATTTCTGACGCCATGCCTCGAGACGTCTCGCGTTATTAGGAATCGTTATCGGGGACAAGTTCTCGGCCGTGCGACTAACCGATATTGACGTTTTGTATGTCGTTGCATGCATACAAATTATGGCCATTACGTGGGTATAGTGGCGCTCGTTTCTCGAGCATCTCTGAAAAATTCTCCTTGCATAGAGAAACGCGGGGAAAAATACACTTCGGTAGAAAATTCCGTTGTCGTTACGTTTCTATACAAGCCTTATAAATCGAGATTTTTATCGTATTAATCATATTTTGATTGCTAAATTCCATACTGTTGCGCGTCCAATTTAGAAATGAAGAAAATCCAAGAATTTATATATTGTGACTAACCTGATATAATATAGAAGAAGCTAATTGCGATTTTAATTAAATTTAGTAACAATTGTGCGTCAAAGAGTTATGTAATGAGAGTTATGTATGATAATAAACGCGCGAGTTTTATGTCAGAAGATCAAATGAAATCTTACAGTTTTATTTCGGTAATATCTTGCATCATTTTATAACTACGTTTAATTACATCACGGTTAATTACATTATGGTTTCTCATTCCGTGAGTGCATTATACAATTTTCTCCGGACAGAATAAATAACCGCGACATGTACAGCGAAGATGATTACGCATTAATAGCTCGTGGTTTAGGATTCTCGAGCTCGGTGCTTGCTGGTGGAAACTTCGCAAGTAGCACATCGCGCGCATTTATGCAGGCTTACGTTGTTACTAATGCAAACCTTGAAACTTGACATTACGACCAACGACACTAAATTTTTCACGACGCGACCGCTGTCATTGGTTCAAGCATTTACTGACGTCCGGTCGCGTCCGTTCCGATTTTACCGGACGAAATAAATCACGGACCACCGACGCGCGCGCGTCGTTCCGATGGAAACACTCGAAATATCAGAGGGGAGGCCCGACATTTAAACGCCCGGCGCTAATGCGTCCCTGCGCGAAACCTGAATGACACTCTCAATAATAGATTAGATGCCGGCTAAAGTGCACCGTCGCCGCTACTCGTGATTTATCGATGCCGACACGTGCGCGTATCGAGGTTTTCACTTCTCGCGGTCGACGCGACGCAGCGCGTCCCGAAATTAACGACGACCGTAACGTCGCATCGCGGTGAAGCGCTCTTC
>NW_021851492.1:579823-639802 GCF_003651465.1 Formica exsecta | reverse complement strand
TTCCGTAAGTGACAATTCAACGACAGGATGTAAAGGCGAAACGACAAATTAGTGTTCACCCGTGGAATGTCCGCTGAATCATCGCTGAATCAGATTTCATCGGAGATGTCTTTCTCGTCTCAAAGAGAAACGACGGATGATGAAAAGAGATAGAATGAGGAAACTTTTTATTCTTGCGTTTCTATGTTGGACAACTTTCGCAAAATAAATAGCGAATTAGAGAATTATAAATAATATCTCTGCGAAAATATATCGCGAATTTTTAATCTTGATATAAAACTTGATTTAAAAATATTAATTGAACGTGAAACATTGATTTATAGATTATATACTCTTATATCGAGATTTCGATTTTTTACAAACGAAATTATGATCTTAAGGTTGTAATAGAGCCCGCTCATATCTGGTAGTTTGGTAAGAAATAAAGATAAATGTCAAATTTAGCGTCATTTCTTGATATTCGCACGTTCTCTCAATCAATTTATAATGGCGACGAATGTAAAAATGATATATAATCTCGCGTAATTCGCGCCGAGAAAGAAAATGCGATCGGTGATACATGAATATTTCAAAATCGGCGAACGCGCGATAATGTTCGTTGAATACTTACTCGATCAATTGCAATGTCGTGGGCGTTACACAATAATTTACAATAAAGACTATTACTCATTAGTCTGAATAATTCTGACGAGCGATATCTACTATTCATCTGCTGCGCCGCGATAAATAATAGTTGCGGTTTTCCTCAGATTGCACAATTTCATTCCCCATCTGTCTGTATATATAACGTCTCTTATCGATCACCATATGTGTATCTGTCATGTGTATAGTACCTTTTTCACATTCGTCGATCGTATATAATATTTACGGAGGGGCTTGTAACAATGGTCTTAATGTTGCCGCTAGGCAGTTATATATCTAATAATTTGATAGAGAAAGTAAGAGAACGAATGTCAAATTAGCTTTATGCACCATGATACTTATCGAATCCCTAAATCATTAGGGCGATTAAATCTATCGATCTTGTTAGCGATATATTATATATTGCGTTATTTACAGAAACAATCTAAAACAAGTAAACTCGAATCTATTTTCCGATAACGATTAAAAAGTTTATCAAGAAGAACGATATATCGGAAATAAAAGTTTAGTTTTTAGACCTCACAGTTATTCGATTAAGTTATATTTCACATTCAATTATAGCTTCGAAATTTTTAATTACCTTATGCCCTCGATTATTATAGAACAGATGATACATGCGAAGTCAGATGGAACAGCAATATTTGTTAATTCCTCTTCATCCCGGTTCGAGAAAGAGCAAGAGTCGAATCGCACCAACATTTTTTTCATGGCTTAATTCTGTCTGCGAGATAAATAATAACTCCTAATGGAATGTCAACACACGAACATAAACAACTCGTGTTTGGGTGTTTGATCTCACTTAATGTGACGATCGTGTCGCGCGGAAATCTAAGAAGATCTGAAAGAACCCCTTTTCAAGAACTGGCGGCGAAGAGACGTGCATCTTACGTTTTCGTTGGGTTGGCTCTGACTTATACACGTTACACGGCCAGCAACTGGTTCAGTATATTTTTAAATGTTCTTATATTTCTCCTTATTCTTATTTTGGAAGTCTTTAAAATATATTTCATATATATGTTTTCACAAACCTCTTACGATGGCATATATATATATTTATTTATTAAATTAATATTATGGTTTAAAAACTCTCGTTATGCCACAGAAGGCATAAGGCCAGCAAGCGGTTTAAACGCCTTTCCACGATTAGAGTTGAATATTTTTCCTATTTACGTTCGGTCCAATAATGCATTTTTTATACGATGTGTAACACGTTTGCCTTCGGCGTTTTACAAAATGCAAACATCGCATCATTTCATATAAATGATGATTATACGTATTTTTGGCAATATCTGATACATGACAATGATATATAATTTTAAATTTGACGAATTATCAGATAAGAATATATTAAAAATTGCACTTGCTATAACGTGATTCTATTTGCTGATTACAGTTACAAATAATAGACTTGGTATTTTGCACATCGCTCAAAGTTGAGGAATTTAAATAATTTATATGAAAGATATTTATACGAATTGCTGTTTTTTAAATATCTCCCTATTATGAATAATTCAAATTGTAGACATATCGCATTGAACATTATAGACTGTTAGTCCGTAATGTTATATAACTTATAAAAAAAAGGAAAATCATCTTCATTTTAAAATTTAAGAATGCTATATTTTATCGAATTGATAAAATTACATTTTCGCGCGAATTATTAATTATGAGTCCATTGATATTTTCAATATTCATCTTTTTTAGAACAAAATTAATCAATAAAAATGTATTTTCCGTTCTGGCGATAAAATTGCTTTTATATTTACTCTTTTCTGTATAACTATACAAGTAATGTATTTCAAAGTGTACACATTATATTATCTTATAAACAGTTACGATCGAATAAAAAATATTAAAATATATTGAAATATTAAAATATATTGACATATCGTAAAATGTTGTCATCACATATACGTGTAAGTTATATTAATCATCGGCTTTAAACGTGTGTCTAAAAAATGTCCCGAGTGTTTTTTAGGGTGATTCCCTTAAGTGAGCGCCGGCAAATTAAGAAGAAACTTTAAGCACTCTAGGCTGTCGGACGTGCGTGAATCGAACACGCGGACTCACGTATGTGCTTGATCGTTTCTAGACTTCTTCTCGGCTTAGTAGACCAGTTGTCCATAATAAATACGGTGATAATATTTTTTATCACCGATGTAGTAAAAAATATTTTTTATCACCACATGTGATCTTCGTGGTACAAGGAGGAGATTGTGAAGAACCAGGACGCTAACACGGCCGAATCCGTTGTCAGCTGTTTTAAAAAGAGCAAACGAAGCGTGCGGGCAAAAGCTGGCAAGACGAAAGAAGTCGTTAGAAGGCGGTTCTGTGCGACAGTGTCCGATGCTCTTAATCTAGAAAATCGAGGTCATTTTGGTCAAATTAAATCATCAAAGATCGGACGCGCGCTAAAAAAATCTCTGTAGAAGATTCTATATATAAGGATCTATATAATCGCGCCAGCCGCTTGTACGGTCAATCGTAACTATAACGCTGCGCGTCTCTAAACGTTTTACGACACGACTTTGCGAATGTTTTTACGAGTGTATAAAGGTGTGTGCGCGTGACATTTTTCCTAATAATACGCGGCGACACGTTTTCTCCATCTTCGTCCCGGTGACTCACGGGTATGTAAACCGGCGGCTAGATTTTTCCGCATTTGCTCAAGCCGATAACGATGACGCTCGCGCACACCCATTGTTTGAACGGTCCGAATATACACGGAACAAATTGTACCGTCGTTAGAGTCGAGACCTCGGGGGTCGGCAAGATAAACGAGGCGACTTTAGCGTCTTATCTAGCCGCGAAAATGGCGCGAAAGAGTCGTATGTGCCGCGGATAACAGTCAAGAAACAATAAAATATAGGAATAGGGATTTAAGAAACACGAAATGCAATAATACACAATACTCTGAAGTAAAACGACGCCTCTCTATATCAACATATAGAAATAGATACCCATTTATAGTGTTTATTTTATAGATATACAATCACACATACTAGATCAGAATGCATTTCGCGTGTCTCAGTAAAAACGAAGTTATTCTATATTTTTCGAACGTGTCAATAATTTCGATAATTATAATTTCTTATAATTAATATCTCTCTCTCTTTCTCTCTTACCACGGATTGGTGACTTTGCATGGCACTTTTTGCTTCTTAATTACATTCTTATATAATATTTTATTGTGTGTGTGTATATCTTGACCGTACAAACGCGCTATTTCCTCATCGCAAAGGTACGACTTGTGGAGCATAAAAGCGGCAGTTAACGATGCTTCGGTCAGAGTTCGCATAGTTGAAGTTACGTAAGCGAGGAAACCTTCCTGCTACACGCGCAGCATTACTTCGTGTCCCGGAAGCGATCAATGGAAATTTCAATAATAGGTTGCATTACGTGTAATTTCGATTCATCGTGTATTGCACGCTATGCCGCTTAAAAAAATTCTTAGACAATTATCAAGAATTCTGCGCGATCTAAGCCGTGAAGAATAATTTTAAAAGAGTACAAAACTTTATATTTTATATAAATTTTATATATAAATGAAATAACTATTAATATTAATTAATGATATTAATTCGCATTTTTGTAATGTCATATGTTGAATAATGGTTATGCTATATGGGGCTATAAAAGTAGCGAGAAAGCATTCTCTGCGTGTGATTTCTAGAGCTATTACAAAACACTGATCCATATTGTTCTCATATAATCGCAATTAGAGAATGCATTTTTATCGGTTGATAATAATTGACTCAACCATAGGCCACGTAACGCCTCGGGTCTTGGTCCTGCTAGATTAATGAATACTTATGGATGAATCGATCATTTCGCGGAACCGCAATCATAATCTAGCCGACTACACGCTTTGAGAACATCGTGTAAATGCATCGAACCGGGGCTCAAATCGCGATAAATCTTGCCAACGCCTCGGAATTCCACGCACGGAATTCTCGACTGTCCTTCGTCCAGGGTTTCGTGTCATTATCATTAATGCGTGAAAGGCGCAACTAAATTGAATATACGTACCACGCGGTAGAAATCGCTCTCGGGTAGACGATCCGTTCACGTTCGTGCTATTATCGTTTGCCTGTTTCGTAACTATTGCCATTGCTATTATCGCTGACCGCGCGCAAGCATGATATCGAGTAGACAGTATTCGCTGTACGATAACGTGAGAACGCCGATTCCAAGGCGAGATCGCTGCGTGCAAGGTCGCATGGAGTAAGACTCTGGTTTGTACTCGGCTCGCTCGAGGAAACGCTCATCAAAGCGCAGAATTTTTCTTTCTCCGCCGAGAAGTCCGACAGTACAATGCGAGATTACGATGTCGCAACATTGCGGCGATGTAAATTAAGAACTAATGGCGTTTTAAGTACAAGACGCGCCTGCTAAATGCGATTAATGTGCGATAAATTGTCCTTATCCGCTTCGCTTAGGTACCTACGCTGATGATAATAATTCGCCAGCAGACTGTGATTTCATTCGATTTTATTAATTTACTAATATCACTATAGTTTTATAAAATTGATTCCACGTGAATTTTTAATTAATTTTTTCCGCGGATTAAAACTATGATTATCTTACAATTTTTTTGCCTGTTAAACTAATTGAAGGGTAAAATCCAACCGCAAAGTTTTTTCGATAAAATATACCGACATTCTATATAATCGTGACTTTTTTTGGAGAAATTTAACCGCGTGACGTGTAGCTACAAGGATGTTTACACGAGAAGGCGTAAATGTGTAACCGCGTCCTGGACGGGAAAAAAGAACTCGCTTACACGATACATGGTTCCATGCCCACGACTCGATCGCCATAAAAATACGATAAAATATTCGGCTGCTCGCTAAGGCAGCCGATATAATGGCTCGCGAAGCGTCCGGTTACTTCGGGAGGATTTTGGCTGGATATTTAACCGTTTTTTTGCTATACGCGCGTCTTTTCGCGCGCCGTTTCATAAGCGTTAACGAGCGACGGAACAAGCGCAGCTTGCCGAACGAGCGGACGTGCGTAAAAATTTTATGCATTTTCTAATCCCTCCTGAAAAGAGAGAAACGAGGCATCCGTATTATCGACGTCGTGCTTCGCTAATTTCGGCCAACATCGGCGCCCGTTGGTGGCCCTTTCGCGCGTATGCAAATCGACTTTGAAGAGTGGTCTTTGAGATGGAGTCGTGCAACGCGAAACGATGTGCATCCACTTGCTTCTTTTTTCTTTCTTTTTTCCTTTCGTCTCGCGCCAATTCCTAGCCATTCGCATTCCTTCTGCGAGCCGCTTCTATCCGCTACATCGTCGTCGGCTCGAAGTGAGAGCGAGAATACGGACGAGGATGGAGGAGAGAATCGCGAAACGAATCGGTCGGACATCGGGAGGGATCGCGCGAATCCTAGAACGACAGCGAGATGGACGACGTGGAGACATGTCGCGTCGGGGATCGCGGCTCCGAAGTCGAGAGGGAAGAGTAACTGCTGGCCAAAGAGCGAGAGAGATCGGGAAGAGATCTCGTCTCTTCTTGGAACTTGGCGAACGAGCACAGGTTCTACAAAGCGTTTCCGCTCGTTCGATATTCCGAATTCACCTCGATTGTGCTCGTTTTGTCGTCCGTCGGCCCCGTCGCCTTCGGCCGCGCTAAAAAGACGTGTTTTTGCACGCGGATGGGACGCGCAGCAAACTATGCTACCGACGCGTGTCGGTGCCTATTGACGGCTCAAGAAGGAAACGTTCGCTGCGATTCTACGAGCTGAATGCGTGTCTCGATCCTGGAAAAATCCTAGATCGGAACTACCGCATAGTGAGCGACGCTGCGCGAAAAAGACATGAACTCTTTCAAAAGTCCGAAAATAATGTACATTTAATATTATTTTCCAGATATTTTATATTCTGTTATGATTGTTGTATTTTTTTAAACAACAAAATATTAAAATATCGTGAGATTAACCATCGAGTATTTATCATTTAATAATAAAAAGAAAATAATCCAATATAATGTCACAATATAAAATTAATACAATTCATATTACAAAAAGAAAAGAGAAAACTTCTTCATTATACACGCACACACACACACATTATAAATATATATAAATTATAATAAAAGTAACTCCACCGCTGCGCGCGCGATAATTTCGACAATTTGCATTGCTCTTTCTGTGCATAATTGGATTTATCGATTAAGAGGCATTGAGACTTGATGCTTTGAAATCGAGACGTTTTCGACTATAAATTATGCATTAATAAGGATAGGTATAATGTTACAGTGTATTCAAACTTCACCTCGTGAAATTCGAGAATGTACTAATTACGATCCGCATAATTATAACGCAGGAAATTCGCAATTTGTGCGCGACAGATACTGTAATTATAACAACAAACTCAACTTCGCGCTTAATGAGACGTCATCGGCAATTCATTGTTACTATGTAGAAATTCTATTGAATATGTGTTTCATTCCGGCGTGCCTTTTCACATGGATAACGATCGATTATCGCTCGCTAAAGAAAACAATATTTGTCTCCTTTTATTGGTTTAATGGTTTTATATAGGCAAGTGCCGAAAAATGTATCTGTTTGCAGATAAAACCGAATGATTTATCTTATAAAATAAATGTTTGATGTTTTTCGTGTTTCTCATCCAGCTTCCCGAGAGTTTAATTACTCGTATTAATCAATCCGGTATCATAACAAGAATTTAATTTCACTATCATTTTCAATGGTCGTGCCATCACGTCTTTAAACGACTATGATTCTGTAAACATGACTTATCTTTATGACGATCGCCCGTTTGCTCCGATATTTATTCGTATGCTTAGAAGCGCGTTTTACAGCGTGTGATTATACGCGATTACTGTAGATAACATTTAATACATCGATAATAGCGCGAGGGCCAAACGACTATGATATTTCTACGATTCAATCGGTTTAGAGTGACATCTTGATCGAGATCGTTATCGCACGTCCTAATTGGTATATCTGTTCGCTCGTCGACACTTTATCAGAGAGATAATATCGTGCGAGCGAGCGGCTCGTCTGTACGAGCGGCACTCGTTTCCGGTAGGGATGTCCCAGGAGAGCAGTAGTGTCTCTGATCTTACGATTATTTCGACAGGATATCCGGAATGGGTTGCACGCTGCTAAGATAACATTTACCCCCGCGTAAATTACGGCGAAACAAAATGATATTTGTAATTACTTGTGTGTGCGTGATACTAAGTAGGTAGTAAAATGGCGTAATTGCGACATAAACGCGATTATACGTGTCGCAAAATGCTCTGAATTATAATTAGCAATACTTATTTATATTTATTCAACAAATACGGCATTTTAATTAAATGTATATTATCTGCATGTGTAAATAAATACGTCATCTTATCAATATATCTACATGTAAATGCTAATTTAAAAACGTTATCTAAGTAATAATTATTTTATAGTAGGTTTCTTGTAATCAATCTATATGATGTCTTTATCTAAAATGCTGTGCTTATGACAGTTAAAAATTGTATTGTCACGAGGATTATATACTTTCAAAAATATGTTTCTCATATATTACGTCTTGGACGATGGATATATCCACTATAATTAAATTTATAGATATAGAGATGTGTCATGTGGATTAAAAATGAATCGATCGTAAAACCTGCGGATTAAAACGCACGCGCAATTGATTGCGAAATCTGCAATATAACATGAGACAATATATAATCGTGAGAAGCAAGCGCGAAGAAGACGACAGCTGATGATATTATCGAAAGGCAGAAGCCTCGTGTGTTTGGCAAGTTTAAAGAGACATCGTTGAAAAGAATTATCGAACGAAATCGGATAAAAAACGGGTTGAAGATAGGAGGATGAAAGAGAGAAGAACATTGAAAAAGGTCTTACGAATATAAAGACGGTTGGCACGAAATCGACGGACTGATGCTAATCCGACTTGTCGTGGTCCGTCCGACGAAAGAGATACAGGTGAGAAAAGAATTCTACAACTTATTTGCACGTTATCCCAAATCGTTCATGGGACAAGCAAATTCCGGATTTGATTTGCAGGACATTAATCCTTTGCGCGAGCACTCGACAATTTAGTCTGGCTGCTCGAAAGATGATATACTTGACGAGAGAAATCGAGCATAAAAAATTCTGATACGTCGATCACTCTTTTTCAAACAATCCATATGCTAATGCACGATCTTCCCTTTCTATCAAGCTCAACTCGCACTTTCATATTATCATGTTTTCACGAATCAAGATTTATTCTGATATGTCAAACATAAATTTTAACAGATAAAATATTATAATTGTTCTCTAATATCTATAATTTTTTAATCTATTAAACAATCTATTAAAATAATCATTCAAAGTAAAAGAATAAAAGTTTAAGATTATATGAAAAAAAAGCGATTTCTTTTATTTGGGAAAAACTCGCCACGAATTAGTAGCCGATTCAAAAATATTCGCGAAAGAGACTCACAGAGGAGAGCAATTCCATTGACGAGGCTCGTCAGCAACGTCATCAAAGATCCATCTCCAGCAAGAGAGGACCGAACAGGTTTTCGGTCTTGAGGTTAACCGCAAGCACGCGTTCAAGAGAAAACATTCATGATCCGCCACGAAATACCAATCTGATCGATGCGAATTTGAAAGATGGACGAAAAGAGCGTGGATGGCATTCATCATTCAATACGCTATCTATGTATGCGGTGCGCATAGGATATGTGTACACAAAATTATAAATAAATTTCGAATTCTAATCATGAATTAGAGATGGTATAAATCTAAAAAAAGTTGAAAATATAATGCTATTGATAACATATTCAACTCCAGTCGTTCGCATTCTTTGAACTGATTCTTGAATTTTTTGTATTGTTCCACATGTCTCAAACATAAATTTAAGCTTTAATAAAACGTCGCGTATCCGGTTAATCTTGCGGGGACCAACGTATGCAGTACACGCAGATAAGCCTGGTAAACGTAGAAAACAACTCAGAAAACCACATGGCGGGGAGAGAAGGTGCACGTGGAACTTTAGACATCAGCGTGCTCGCGGTATCTCCTGTCAGAACGAGAAACGGGGACGGGAAAGGAAAGAAATACACTTCGAACAATGTCCTCTCTCCCTCTGTTACATCCTTCTTTCATACGTCGGCGAGGGTTAACGTGGGCGAATGGCGTACCTCGTCGGACGGAACAAAATTTCAGATAAGAATGAGCGTAGAAGAAACCGACCGAGAGAGCGTAAAGCAAGTTGGGCGTTGAGCGGTGATAGAGAGAGAAAGAGATGGGAGAAAAGTATCTCTTCTTATCGCGCGGTTAACCGAGTCCAGGCAAGACGGAGGACACTTGAAAGTATTTTCCACGGCGATAAATAATCCAGAACGAATGTCATTCCATGAGCTGACACGAGCGAGAGGAGGGGATCGAGGTGCGCCGCGATAGCAGCTTTTTCGAGCCTCTATCAGGGCCCTTCCCCTTTTTCCTTTTCGCTCACTCGTGTCTCTTCTCTCTTTCACGCTCCCTTTAGTTTCTCTCTCCGCCGAGCAATATCTACCTGGAAGTGTCCGTTGTCGGGGGCATGTGGGCCACGAAAGTACTTGCACGATCTATTTCGAGGCCTGGAGAAATAATGTCTCTCCATTGGTGGGCCCGACGATTGGTCGATTGCGATTACGGTAATGTGCTCGGATTCTCCACGCTTTCAGAGTCCCTAGACTTCCGGTGTACGGGGCTGCAATTCCCTCCCCTTCCCCACCCACCTCGTAAAAATTGCAACGCCCGGGAATATATCTAAAGTAGAGCACTGTGTCCATGGCTAAGAGCCCCAGATAAGGATGGTGAAATATATATTTGACAACGATAACCCTCTCTTTCTGTTTCACGGATGCTGGAAATAAATATGCAATATATTCCGCACGAAAAAAATGTTATTTTCGTACAATATGAATATATAAAAAGAAGAGAATAGGATAAAAATAACTGTTTTATACATATAACTCGGATTTTAATTTTGGAATGTAATATTTATCTTTATGTGATTCTATCATGTATAATACCTTGTTACAAATACAAGTTAAAAAAGAAAAAATGTACAAAAAAAGCAAAGTTGCAACTGATGATCTTTTCGTAAAATGGAGAGAACGTTGACTTAAAATTTGAGACTTAAAGTGGTATCATGAAGGAAGTACCGACATCTTCTTCATTACGCGTTTAAAGCGTATCATTTCGGGATACCTGTTGATCCGATCTCTAAATCTGCAACGTAACAGCGAATAATCGATCCTCGCGATGAGAGCGACGGTCTTACGATGATCGACGTATCGCAATCGCGGTTGATTGCACCCCGCAGTATGCATCCACGAGAGAACGACCCTGTTATTTACTAAGGATCGGTTCGGTTGAGCGCAGCAAGTCTCGACGAGATACGCCGTCGAAAGAAATCGTGTAAAAATCGCGGCTACACGAGTCAACCCGAATCAACCCGAATGTACGTGAACAGATTTCGGTTAAGTATACTCGTTGTGTAATGTCGTCGCGCGTGGTGCACGTGTCGAAAGAACGGCCCGAATTAGATGCTCGCGACTCGTCTCTCTTCGTGAAGTAATTTAGCCCCCGAACTTTGCCTGCACATCTGGACCGTTGTTGACTCGATGCCTCTTGGTCTTATTTCAATAACATGATTATGATGGTCCTAGAGAACGAGAGTAATAAAACTTCTCGAAAACAGAATATAATATAATAAAATTTTGAAATTATAATAAAGCTTCGATTTTAGAATCTGAAAAAAATGTCATAAGAGACATGACATTTATGAATTCTTACAATGAAGGATTAAAATGGTATAATTAAGCGGAAAATAATATATATATGGAATTATTAAATACGGTTAAAAATATTTCTTGTATAATTGTATTTCCATATAACAAAAATGTGATTAGTTTCATTTTATCATCAAATCGAAATATTCTCAGATACATTTATAATTCAAAAGTGTTAAAGCGCTAATGTTTCTATTTTTCACTTACATTCCACAGTTTCTAGTTTTTTCTCTCTAGGAATAACACACGTAGGTATCCTATGATGAAGTGGAATACATTTCGCCCGAATTCCGAGTAGGAAACGAGAAATAACAATATTTCCTCTCTTCTTTTCTCTCTTCGCAATCTTCTCGAGTCCCGCAGTAGGGGGAAGAGAGGGACCGAATTCCGATGGAGTGTCGCAAAAAACCGTTTTAACTGGTCCGAGAAGGGCCTATAAAACCCCGGACTGAGAGGGACTCGCGGTTATTTTCATGTTCTAACAGATGTAACACGGCGCTTAATGTGGTTAATTTGCCGCGACGAGCGTGCCATAACGAATCCGCATTTAGTTGAAAACTGGTGAAATCGATACCGTTACCGACGTTAATAATCATTACCGTCCTCATTAATGATTCAGATATTTATATAGTATAAATCTAAAATAGCGTACTTTATTATATATCTAGAATTGTCTGGGGTTTATTTTTCACGGTAATAATAATTGCGTTTATCTAAAAACGTATACTGACTTATTGTTAGGATTATATTTTTCATATCTCAATACCTTCAAAATTCATAAGAATTGCTAAATTTTTCGTGCATAATAATTTTGTTTATTAATGTTAGCTATTTTCTAGCGTCGAAAAATAATCATGAATAAAATAATCTTATATAAATTATGAAAGAGTTAACATCTTATATTTGAATGGAGTTGTATTATTGATTAGTTAAATATGTGTATAATCATACTTTTATCGATTTTCTTACACAACCCTTATCAAATAAATTCTCTTTAATAATACACCTGTAGTGATCCTTCTGCACTAAAGTTCACGCCGATTTTTCGCCCTCGTTCGTTTCTCTTGTCGGCCAGGATCCGTATAATAGGTGCGATATCGGGGCTCGAGAAGGTGAACGAAGAACACGCACTTACCATAATGTCTGGTTCCGCTTGTACAAGCGCTGAATATCGGTAGGAATCCTATAATCTGCTGACACGCGCGATTACCGAAAGCCTGATGGACGGACAAACGTATACGCGCCAATGGTACAATTTAAATTCGGCGGTTGAATTAGTTGATTAACGGCGAGGCGGGATGTCTCGACAATCGATCGCTTTGACTCCGAAAATACTTTATTTCGACTCGGCTATTGTTTATTCGTCATTAATGTTTTCTAAATCGACGGAGTTCTTCTACAACATTTTGTAAAAAGCGAATATCGATAGTTTCAAAATATTTTATAATGTTTTAAAATTGTCGTTTCTGTATTTTACTTTTTTTTACTTGATTATTAGTTGGGAAATATTTTAGATCGTTGCATGATTACAACGCTACACGATGCGCAAGATTATCTATAGCTACATAGTTAATTGAATTACAGGATAATCCTCGCAGTGGAGGAAATTAAATGTCATCCATCTCCAATGGTCCACACACGACGTTTAATAGATTTGCGACAAAATAACATTACGCCAATGTAATATGAATTTCGCGATTGCAAGTTATTGCATCCAACGCGACGTCGAGTTACTCCGAAATTCTCGTAAACGTGTCGCAAGCGATGAAATAATGCGTCCATTACGTCACACATTTGTCTGTGTGTGTGTGCACACAGTACAATCTCTGAGAATATTATTGACGTAAATATAATATAACGTTTAAGCGTATTATGTTAAATAATATATTATATAAAGCAAAATATCTCGGACTAAAAGGAATGAAATATAAGAGAAATAGTTACACGTGTACGATCTCATCTGTATTTTTATAAATTTGTTTCGTGCACGCATCACATATTGCGTTACTGTGCAAGCAAATTATACGAATATACCCTGTGTTAACAAAGGATGCTGTACTGTTCTATGTATCGAACTTTTGCCGACTCATACGCGTATCGAGAAACTTGCAAATTTCTCTCGAGCTGATCGGTAATTACCCTCGGAGGTAATCATCGTGATTGACACTGATTGCCTGCGAGTTGCACACAGCGCGGATCATTGTTATTTCTCTCTATCAAGACTTCCACGGCGACTTCTGGCATTACCGAAAGCAGATGAAGTCGCAGACGGGGTTACGACATGGTTCGCCGCGCCTCGCCAACTACTCTCGGCGAATTGCTTAGTCCGTCGAGTAGCAACGGTGTGTTTATTAAGCGACGCAACGTCTTAATGGCTGTTCGTACGTTCGTTTTTCTATCGTCACCGTGTGCGGTAACGAACAGGGCTATATTTATCTCGCGAGAGAACCCGACGCACGCTGACTTTAAGTACTTCATTTTATATTGAACATCATGGCATATCAATTAACCACGTCGCATTAGAGAATATCTAAATGTGGGAAAAGGTTCAGCTAACAGATTAGCGATTGCTTTATCTCTGATATACAATGGCGTAAATTTTTCGAGGAAAAAAGTTACCGCAACAATCAAATTTAGCATAGAGAGTTTTACAAACGTCAAAGCCACCGAGAACAGCTGGAGATGAATACGCGCGAGAGAGTACTACTATTATCGCACTATTACTATGTATCTGTCCTTTTAAGCACGTAAAATTGAATATGATTTCCCATGACACTTTCAGTTAGATACCAAGTATAACGCGCGCCGTTACTGAAAGCCGACGCCGATGGCAGGAGATCGAGAGGTTGAGCAATCTCTGGCGTTGACGTGAACGCGCGCGAACGAGAGTGACGTGAGGCAGTCGGCGTGGCGGCCGCCCGCGGTCATCGGGAAATGTTAATTAAACGTCTTTTCTATATAAGGATCCAGCGATGTTCCCTGTGAGGCATTAGGCGATCTTAGATCTGCATTAGTCTCGAAAGGTCGCTCGAAAGGAATGCAACTGGGCGCGAAGCAAAGAAATACATATATATTTCTCGTTAAAGATTTCAAATAATTTTTTTCCGCGACAAGAATAATTAAAATACTTTCTCGATATCACAAACTTAGATTGTTCGTTTCTGTTTATGGAACATAAAGTAGAATTACGGGAATAGATTGGGCGTACGAATGGCTAAGAATTTGAAAGCAAATTTCGAGATACACGATCTCTGGACGAGTGAAATAATTCGTTATTCCTTTGGATGTTCATTCCGTCGTTCATTGCGTCAGAATATTTACGCGCACTCGGCCCCCGGATGGACACGCATGTGGCTCTTACGACCATTATAAAAAAAAAGACATTCCGGTCGAGCTGCGGTTAGTTCCTAAACGTCGAGCTTAGTCCCGATGTCGAGTTTTACGGCACTGCTGCTTCTCGCGCCGCGCTCACGCGAGTTGCGCGCGCGAGAGAGAGCACGCGGTCTTAAAAATAAACCAATAAAGCGTCGTTTCACACGAGTTTACACGAAAGTAGGGCCCCCGGGCCCGTCGTGCCGAGCTAACGTCGCCTCTCTGTGGCCGCAATAAAAGTAAAAACTCGGGCGGCGCGGCGACGGCGGAAGCGACAGGGCCACATCTCGGTCCGTTGCTCGTTTCGAGAGGATCGAATCCGTCACCCTTTGTGGACACAGAAGGATGCCGTTCGCTTTATTGCTCCTCTCACGTCGGCCGCGCGTGTATGCATGTGTCTCTTTCTCTCTCTCTCTTTTCCCCTTTGTGCGCGGGGACTTGACACCGCCGTGTTACGGGCACGGCCGCGCTCTTAAAGTCTATACAAATCCGGGCCGTACAGCCAATGCGGTAAACGCGCGAGTCTTAAAAGGACCGCTTTGTGCAGGCGTACGAGATGGACAAGGAAATGAAGTGTAATAGCCAGGAAAAGTGTGATTGCGCGCCGGAAACGCGATTCAAGAGTCGAGCGCGATTCTCTGCCAGCTCGCTATAATCTTTTACGGATATAGATGCGATTTTTACTGTCCCACTCGAATAAATTCGCTCGCAAATGAATAATACTTTCTTCAAATATATGCATTATATTTCGTAGCTCTTTCTCCTTCGCTTGCAATCTTGTTTATGTATAAAAGACATTCTCAATCATAAATATTATAAATGTTAAATTGGAGCAAAATATTGATATATATAGCAATACATACAAACATAGAAACAAAATGATTCGAAATTTTAACTCAACGATATCAAAGTTACCACCCAGTTACTACCACACGATTTTTTCCCCGAAAACGGTTTGTTAGCCTCGTTCAACGAAAAACACGACATGTCAGTAGTATGGTTTCCAGCAATGCATCGAGGCGGTGTAGCCGCCTAAATGTATACACATATGGTTCGTAAACGGACGATATATTCCACGAAAGAGAGTGAAATATATGAAAGAGACACGCGGTGCAAGTTGTGGCGAAAGGTAAGCAAACTTAGTCGCGATTCAAGCCGGAATACGCGCGGGGCCTCTGATGAAACAGAAGAGATGAACCAGCCGACCCGTGGATGTGGCGTTATTTCTGGAACATATGTGTATATCGCAGGATAAAGAAGCAATGCCCCTCTTTGTATGCGGTCTTTCCTCGACTATACCCTTCCTTCTCTCCGAGAGGAAATCGTCGGTATGCCGTAACGCGACGAGGCACCCAAATCACCGGTTTCAGACGTCGTAAATTCGTCGAAGCTCAGCGCGCGAATCCGCGAAGTTTATGGGGCATGAGATTACTTTTCAGGAGGTCATCGGGGGTGGAAGTAGCGACGTGAAACCCATTGAAATTAACGTCGTCGGCGGTGCCGCTCGCGCTCGCGTGGAATACGAACGCGGAGACGTAGAGTCGCCGATCGATCGCGCACCTGCGTGTCGTTATGCACGGAGAAATAAAACCGCGCAAAATTACTTTGAAAGATTTTTATAAGAAACGCCCTCAGGCAAGATCGCGGAACGAAATTATTCACCGTTTCTGTTCCTTAATCTATCATAAAAGTTCTAAATTTCGGGTGAATAAATTAATAAATGAATGACATTTATTGTAACTTTGAAGTAAAGTAAATAAATAAATTGACATATCCTGAAGATGTTAAAAATAGAGAGTCTAAAGT
The DNA here is from genome assembly GCF_003651465.1 of Formica exsecta. Lineage (NCBI taxonomy): Eukaryota > Metazoa > Arthropoda > Insecta > Hymenoptera > Formicidae > Formica > Formica exsecta. The sequence goes on along the minus strand of NW_021851492.1, from coordinate 623,178 downwards.
AATTCTTAAGAAATTTTGTATAAAATTTATTTCTAAATTGACGAGAAATTTTGTAGATCAGATAGAGTAATATCATTCTCGTTCATAAAGCGGAGATAAAAGAAGATCGATAATAACATTATCAGCTACGCTTAACGTCGTCAAGCTATAAAATCAAAGATAAAGCAACAGAGATAAAACGAATCTCCGCGACCGAATCTTTCCGGCCGTCATAACTGATTCCATTTACATCCTCACGCCTTGCTTTGTCACATGTAACACTCGACACTTTACCGATTTTTATGAGGGGTCCAAATAATAACCGATTAATAACAAACACGAAAGATCTTATTTGACAGAAACTCGGTATTCACGATTAAAACAACGTTTAATCAACTATCGCTGCGCCGTGTCTGCGAATTCCTGCGTGCATATATATACGTGCCTGCATCTGTTGGTGCACGTCCAATGGGTAGGTGAACGCGGTATGTAAAGAGACGAGTAAAACCGCGAGACGCGAAGTAGAGAGCGAGTCAGAGTCAAGGGCGAAAGAAAAGGGCGAATGATACGAAGGAGAGAAAAACGAGGTATTGATTTCTTTCTCTTTTTTGTTTGCAGGTACAAGAGTCGATACATCTGAAGCATTTCATACGGATTCATTATCCAGAGCTCTAGTATTTTGCTTCTGTAAGTCTTAGACGAAAAACATCATGAGTTATATACATGGCAGAGGCGAAGAGATGCTTTAATATATCGTACAATTTTTAATCTTATTTAACACAGTTATTTTTGGTTTGTAGTATTATATATCTAGAGACACACAATTATTAAATCTGGAAATATATTCTTATCGGAACAAAGTCCGCACGATCATCATCAAAACTTAGTTTGAAAAAAATCCTAGAAAATTCTTGCTAAAGAAATAACATTCAATATATAATATAATATATATCTTGCATGCATACGTGCGTATCTCCGATGAACCGCGGGAATAGTTGGCGAATACAGACACTCGAGGGTCAACAAGTAAGACAGGTAAGATTTGTGTTACGCGAAAATTGGTGAGGCGGTGGCCGTAAAAGTCGATACGCCACTATGTTTTAGCCACAGACTGAGAAAAAAAAGATTTAGATCCAAAGCTGCATCCTCTACATTCAGTAGTAGATCACGAAGCTCGGAGAGAAATAAGTTGATAATATAAAAATAGAATAGAACGCAAAAATTTTCATAGCTAACCAGATTAATCAACTTTATTATAAACGCTAATTAAGCTTCACGCTCAATTAAATCATATCGTTACATATATTCTCGTCTTGTAGCGACAACGAGTAATAATGCGATATATAATTGCGTAAATTAGAGGGATAAAATCAATCGGTATCCGTCGTAATGGCTTCCGATAACCAATTAGATTTTTCCGTTCTCGATGGGAAACTATTTAAGCGTATCGAGACACGACGCGACACGCATACTTCAACCTTGAGACGTCACGTTCTCAACCTATGTGCGGCTTGTTTCGAGGAAACCTTCCTCGCGAACAAAGAACGATTTGCTACCGCAAGTTCATTCGCGGACAGTTGCTCATCCTTGATTGCTATGAAAGTACCTCTTTGCACCTCTTAAAAAGAATAAAAATAATGACGCAGAAAAGGAAGTCCGGAAAAATCTTGAAGAAAAAAAAACGAGGTTTCCGTGAAGACGGGACGTGGCTTTTATATGGAGACGATAACGATAATTTAATGATTTAAGATGACCTTGTGTGCGTGTGTGTGTGTGAAGCATGTGGGGGTGAAGGTGCTGAAGGGAGGCATAAAGGAAAGCGAGGAGGACGTTCTCGACGATGATGAAAATTACAGGCTGCGCGACGTAAACGTGTACAGCTTCTGTCAGTCGCCGAGAAATTGACGCGAAGAATTTTTCAGTCACCATCTAATGACTGTTATGGATGCCTCCTAGGGCTACTCATTTACGGTTAACAATAATCATTCAATTATGACGCGTGACGTGCACGTCATTCGATGTCCGTGATCGTGATGGCGCTATCATTTCTTTTTCGTGTGCCCAACCATAAAAGATTCGATCGAGATCGAGAGGAAAAGGCACAACGTGAATCATTCACGATCGGAGCTGAATCGCTTCATCATCGTGCAAATTGCAAGATCGCAAGATCTAATAATAGCAAGAATGTGATAGCATTTTTACGAAAATGAAAGAATCGTATCAATAGCCCAAGAGACTGTACTTGAAACATTTACATCTGATTAAGATCAGTTAAAAATGCAATAAAATTTTATTTTCGACATATAAATAAATTATTATTGCATATAAACTATAAGATAATGTGAAAAATAGTTTATACGCAAATATTTTTATTTTCTATTTTAGATATATTATTTTTGTATCCAATTCTGATGGATAGTTAAGTAATTCGCCGTTTTTGTTAAAAATCCAAATGAATCAAGCATTTGTGCGCCGAGTATTCATAGGCTAATTGTAAGTGTGAAATGCAAGAGTGATCTGAAAGTTTTGCGAGTTGTGTTCGCACGCGAGCAAGACCCGTCACGCGCACATTGCATGCGTGCATATTGTTGATTGACTACACTTACAATTAGCTAAATGAGAATGTTTGTTTAGCTGTCTCGACTCAGCTTTTCTCATGCCTGTCTATCTGTTTCATTCAAACAAACAATGTTAATGTCCGATTCCTATTGTAGTTTTTCTCTTTCAGAGGTTTAGTTTCTCACTTTCATCGCGTTACAGTGATGTCATTCTCGTTTATCGCGCTGATGTCAATGTAATAATTACGGCGAACGATAACGATAAGAAGAGCAGCGTTCGAAGAAGGCAGGCGATTGCGTGGAAAATAAGCACGTTCTTGATATACACACGTTGGAAGTGATGACTGCAAATATTTGCGTGATTCATAGGAAATGATTACGCGTTACTATAAAAGGATCATTGTATTGCGCGAATAATTATATAATATCGTATATGTATCGTGCAATCGTGCTATTTTTATAATAAATGTATACAATATCTTTCAATTTCGAACTTTTATCCAAGAAATTAAACAAACACAAATACATTTTTTTCCTTATTTGATTTATCATTTCTCATGACATCATTATTCATATCACGCATTACTTCGCTGCGGACAATAGCGTGTCATTAGCGAAAGGAAACCGCAATTGCCAGAAAGAATAATTATGATGCAACGTTGCAGATTTACGCTCCAGAGCATCTCGATAGTATTCACGTGTTACCGTACAAATTCCATCTTGATTGGTAATTTTTCGAAAGCAAAGAAACTGCGATTCGCGTCGGTCGATTTAGTCGGTTGCAAAAAAAAAAAGAAAGAAAAAATTGCAACGTCACGTGTTGCGTGTCTGCATATCTTGGCTAACACTACTGGAGATAGGAACGTCCTTTTCTCTTTATGTATTCTGCACGATCCAGGCGTAGTCTCACCTTCCGTCATTCTTCAACGCTACACATCACCCCCACACATCACCGTTTCACGAATCTCACGAAACAACCAACATCGCGCGGCATTGTCTATTCGTCGAAGACACGTGTGAAAGGGATATATTTTATATCCCGACTTATTTAAACGTACGGAAAATTCGCTGATCCAGCATTGCTCTCTAAGCTATTTCTTACAAATTCGGCTATTTCAATAAGGATAATAATAAAGCTGTATAAATGTTTCGTGCGTAATATGCGAATTTTTCAATTAAAAACGACTTATGTCTTTCTTATGATGTTGTAAAATTGTCGGCAATCAAGTAAGATGAATTGCACGTCACGCATACAATTTAATACGAAAGAGATACACGCGGAACGTACTAATATAACAACCAGATATACACTTTGACGCAGCATCCGTATACATTTTTTATTACGGTGTCCCCTTTGATGTGCGGACGAATGACGCTCTCGCTTGGGCAGATGCTTCACCGGTATGCACAAATTGCACGCAAATTCCCAACACCGGCCCCTTCGGTCGTGGCTTCGTGACACTTTGCTCTTTTGTCAAGGTGCATCCTGCCGTGTGTAAAAGACAGATCCTTCGAGCGCGCTCCCCGCGGCCGTTCGTGTAAAGCAAAGCAAAGTAAAGCAAAGGAAAGCAAAATCCGCGGCAGGCGAGTTGGTTCCTTCGAGGCGAGTTCGAGTCAAACTCGGCTGTCTCAGATTACATCGTGTCACCTCGTCTCGCTCGGCCTGGCTCCAACACGTGGGAGAGAACACACGTGTTAACATCTTGTCGCCCAAACTCTCGGAAACCCGCTGGTTTCTCGACCGATACTCGAATTCAGATCTCGAAAGGCGATCTGTTTCCCAAGGGAACTTCATCGTCTCGTCTCGAAATCAAGATAACAACGCTTGTAATTACATCGTTTCGGGAAATATATGTGCCACATTGGACAACTAGCTGTCGTGTTAATGACAAATCGCGCAAGAGTTATGTCTGTATCTTTTTTACTTTTAAAAGAAAGATTATGTATTATGTAAGAATTTGTTTTTTTTTTATTCATAATAAAAAAGATTTAAATTCTATTAAATAGGCTTTGTATAAGAGTAGCCAATAAAAATGTCAGCGACGCAAGATGAGAGAAAGAGAGGGAAAGAGAAAGTTTAGAATATGTTTTCACGCGATTATCGTGCATTATATTTTTATTGCCGACTTTGTATGAGTTATATGGATATACTGGATTAGTTTTGATGTGTACACAGCTGAAACCCCCATACGGTTTCCCGCGTGCACGCGAATCCTACTACCCTAACTATCTGGAATCGATAAAAGCGTATTGACGGCTTCATCTTTCGCCATAACGGCTGGCATTCATAAACGATTCGGATTATTTTAACAACGAGCGATACGAGATTTTCACTGTTGCAGCGTGATGAATATGACGTTTGTCGTTTTTACACGCCAATCGAAGTGAAAATTTAACGTTGTGAAGTCTAATAATCATTTCGAAATGGATTTCCTATAAAACAAACATTCGCATTTGGTGAAAAGAGAGCGAGCGTGTCTGCGGATTTCATTATAGCAAATTGCACAGCTAAAGCATAGATAAATTCATTCTAAACAATATCTCGTATTTTTATCATGAGAAGAGAATTATACGAGCCAGTGACACAATCTGTTAAGGATAATAAAGTACCCTCGTTATAATGAAATGTTAAAACGTATATATAATGTTATCGAGAAAATTTGTCATGGATTACAAGTGGATTACAAGTTATTAACAAAACCCTCAAATACAACGAAACGTCAAAAAGGGTGCTCGCGCATAATAGGGAAAATTCAATATTAAAATAGAGTGTAACGTCACGTGACGTAGCGTGACGTTATAATAGCCGAATGTTAACGAGTTTGCACGTTCGCGGTACGCAATCCTCGATCAACGGGGTTGTAACGAGTGGCGCATTTAATAACCGTATCAGGAAATTAGGGTTGTCAAACGCCCAATTAGCATTTCCGCAGTAATTAATATCGAGGTTCGCATATAACGCATTCGACGAGTAGTTATCCTGAATCACTCCATCGATATATACTGTCATTTTATAATAAATTAATAAAAATATTTAATAGCTTAAAGAAATCGAAGATAAATATTTCCTTCATTTTAAAAAAATAAAATCTTGTAACCGAAACACCTTATATATGATTCAATGAATCGAATATATTTATCAAGAGTATATATCAAAGCTTACGCCACATCTCAAGATGAGCATCCACAAATTGTGACAATATCTGAGAACGTTCCGATAGTGTGGCACGAACAATGCAATTTGCTCGCCCGAGGGGTCCGATTATCGTTCGATGGAAATTATCGACGCTCTAGCACAGGTAAAGATAAACTGTCTAGCCGTCGAGTTCGAAATCATGTCGACGGGCGCCGCGCGTACCCCGAAGATATTCCGCAACCGACGACGGGTCGCGGTCGAGGAAGGGAGCAGCGAGATCAGAAGAGGAGTTGGAAGTCGCTTCCCGTTATTTACATCGGACCACGAATCTCCGGTAACCGAGGCAGGTATCCGAAGGTGGTATCCGCGCGCACGGGATTACAAAGTAACTGATGAAGGAACGGAACGGTCGAAGGGATCGAGATGCAGCCGGGCGATACGCTAATGCCACGTCTGCAATGGCATTATAATACGGTGCACTCTCCTCTCTCCGGCGCATACGGTTTATCGGGGGGACCGGCTGCGCTTCCCTGTGCCGATAAACGCGAAGGACCTCGCGGTAGGATTCGACGGCCTGCCACACGTGATTGGCCCGAGCACGGCACGAGCAAAACCGCATTAAAAAAGCTTTGCATCGAAATTCGAGACATCGTCCGCGATTGCCTGGGGCCTGGGATTCGATTTTGTCATTGTTGCATACTGCATGGTCGCTTTATTTGACCCGATTACAATGGCGTAAGACATGTTTTTTTTAACATTTATTTATAGCTGATAACATTTTTAATTATATGTAAAAAAATTAATCTGTATCTCTCGGTATCGTCCATAATTTAAATGATAGAAAGTCGAGATTGTGTAACTTTTATTATTTGTAAAATTTATATTACACATACAAAATTATGTTGGATTATTGTATCTTTAATGCTATTTATATTATACAAAGAAAGAAAATTGAATTAATGAATATCCAGTTATAGATACATTTATGCAATAGTGCATCTAAAGAATTACATGTAGTAGTAGTATCGAAATATTCAACGGAAAAATACAGTCGTTAGGGCGTTAAATTTATAACATCTTGGATACACAATATTGTACATATATTTTATCCGGAGACAAAATATGGTGCAATATATTACGCAAATTGAAAAACAAAAGAGCGAATCGTATTTACAAAAGAGCACCTCATATGAAACAAATCGATACTGCTACGCCTACGTATTGTGTGTACAAAGGAGAAGTAGAAAGTATATCACTGACTAACCGCTGATAGCTTTTATCGTTTCGAACTCGATAGGGCTACTGGTCGGAAGTCAACATTTGTCTATAGTTTCTAATGTACACTGTAAAGCATCACGTAGAGAAATAACTTTGACTGAATAAACGTTGAGAGTAGGAATATAGCATGTAATAAAACCGACCCTATCGACCTCCCTAATTACACGCTTTAGAGTGCAATTAGTTTCCGCAACGCACGCCGTCCAGCGGCTGTCTAACAGTATTTGAAACTACGTGAGAGCGAACGCCAAATTCCTTTAAACGCGCGGTAATTTTGTACGGTCGCGGAAACAATCAATTTAATTTAATTTTCAATCCGCACTCGTGTAAGTTTCGCACAATTTAAACTTTAGATAGACTGTAGAACAATCAATTCTCGTACATATATATATTTAGCTTTTACCAGTAAATACGTATGTAACTTATTAAAGATTAAAATAGATATTCGTATTTAAAGAAATATGTATTACAACCTATTATTTATTTATCTAAAAAATCTCGATCACGACTTCTTTATATTTTTGCGTGAATTAGTTTACCAATATGAATAATTTCGCTTATTAATCATAAAAATTATCTAAATATTAGAGGCAGCAATTTTTTTTTTCACTGATACCCTGAAGATGTTAGATAAATGAAAATAAGGAAAGTAGAGGTAAAATATCGTTTCTTTCGAAAGCAAGTAGATTGTGGTGTGTTATATGCAACAGTGAACGAGCCTCCGAACTTGAAGACAATAGGAGGCTCGGTTCCTAGGAGAAATCTTTCGCGTCCGCGTTTACAATTTATTCCCGACACGAGCACCCACCCGCGTCTACCAAGCCGCCGTTCTTACCCGGACAATCCTGATATGTTGCGAGTCTGCCGTATATATATTAGCAATAATAAATGTCGTACGATACGGTAGGATGTGCATGTGTTCGTAAATGCCATACTATCAGTATTCGACTTTCTAATCGGCGCAGAACAATGCGCTTCACAAAGGTATCGGTATTTGCGGTGACTCGAGAACTTTCGCTTCCGATGATGGTATCGTAAAATTTGACAGTTCTCGCGAAATATGTATATAGTATCGATTATTGAGATATCGATAAATGTTGGAAAGATATATAAGATTCTTATGCAAACTTGCACATCTCACGCGAATTCAAATAAATGTCTGTAAATAATTGATAGAGTTCTGTTTTGGAATCTTGCTAGGAATATAAATCGATAATAATCGATAATAATTCCTGCACTTCCGTTTATATATCATCAGAGAAAACTGAATGATATGTAAATTATATTCATCCATAACCCGTTAGAATATCTTCTATCGTTTGTCTATTATCAACACATTCGCTTTAACGATCGTGCATGTTCAATATCTTATACGCGAGAAGTGATATAATTTACTGAGATAAAATAATATAAGAGAGCAAGAGAGTCATGTTTTCGATCTGGTAGCTGATCATGCAACTTGTTTAAACGCAACAGGACAACTTTGATAATGCGGGTATAATTATATATATGTAAACATAGCTAGTGGTAGTTATAAGTCGTGCTTCGTATTAGTAATCATCAAGATTAGTACTTGATATACGCAGTGATAACCATGATAGCAAATTCGTGTTACAAAGTCAACTTCCTGGTTTTCTATCGCAAAATACATCGTATTATAACATATGTGGCACCTAGTACGGAATATAATTACGCGTTACGTGATCGACAATTATTTTAAAAGGACATCCATATGTAGCTGAAAAACTTGAGAGCAGATGGTATGCGTCATGCGGAAGTACTCAAACGTCAATCGACGAAATAATTCCCTTTCACTTTGGAATGCTTCGCCGCGATATTAATGCGTGCGTGCTGTACGCATATAATACGTAAGGAAAACAACGTAATCGTCTTTTTTTTCTTATGCCATATGCATGTAAGACTTTATCTAAGCTCTAGATTAAATTTAGCCTATTGTAAGTTTAGCGAGGAATTTTAATATGAGATGCGCGAGAGAATATTGTCTCGAATGTGTATTAAATAACATTTCAGTCTTCAAACGCTACAAACATAGACGCTATCTTAACTATCTAAACTATTTTGGTAAGACAGGCCAATTGTTCACAGGACGTTACTTTGGTAACAGCAGCAGTGAGCTCGCCAACAGTGAGTTTAGCATTCCAGATAAACAGGACGGCGAGTGTTAATACCAATTACAATGCTATGTGCGCGTCGTACAGTCTACGATGAGCTTTATTCAGCCGCGCTACGCCACTGTAAGCGCGTTTACGATCCCAACGTGGGCTGGGTTTACTTAGTTGGGTTATGCACCGGGGATATGGAGAATATACGCAGGCTTTCGTGTGTATGTGTTTGTGTATGTGTGCAGACACACTGTGCACAGGTTAGCTGCTAGACGACCATTATGCGCCCCGTATTTAGTTTCGTTCCGTCGTCGGCGTATGATTTGGAACACGTGTGATTCTAAAGATCGTTAGGCATCGGCTTTTTGTCACCACATGCGGAAGCTTTGAGGAAGAGAATGCCAACTAATTGACATCTCGAAAAGGTCATTTTATAATATATTAGAAGCTCGTACAATCAAGTGAAACATGTATATACAATATATATATTTTTTTTATGTCTTGTGATTATAATCACAACGATAAGAAATGAATATTAATTAATACTAATGCAAATCTCTATTTGGGAAAAAATACTTTTTACCTTTTACATAATCACTGATGAATCTTAGTTTGTCTACTATTCTCATTATAAAAAAAAAACAATTCTATAAATTCTTTGATTCTTCATTGTAAATTATTGGTTGCCAATCCCAATACGTCATGCTAAATATATAAATATAAATAAGCAGATAAATTTAGTCAAACCCAATTTATTACCGTGATCAATTAGTATCGATTACTTAGTAGCTTAAATGAGACTGTAAACAATTAAAATGTGTTAATAATAACTTAAATAACGAAGAAACTTTTAAATTTACCGTCGCTAAAAATCTGAAGCAATAAAAAAATACTGAAACAATATGACGGAGAAAATAGGATAGAGAATTTAATTAACAATTCGTGTGTCAACTGCACGCGTCGCTGCAGACGTGTCTCATCACAGGTTAATGTATTCAAACGAGATTTCGTCTAAACAAAAGGTAGTGTCGCCGCCTAAATACCACGCTTATAATTAGTTTTGCTCAGAAGTTATGACCTGCTCGCATACCCGCGCACGTTCTGTGTGTCTGTTGCGCGATCTACGGACTGTAAGAGTTGCGCTACGTGGCGAATCCGTATACACACACATTCCCAACATGAGTACAATATTAGCATAACCTTGTTCGCACGCAAGCGGACCCTTTGCACATACATATACGCTCCTCCTCAGATCTCCTTCCTTTGACACCCGTGCGTGCTGACCAATGGCGGAGTCACCAGAAATCTCACCGTAATTCGATACATCGAAAACCGGGTGCGACAAGGCGATATCTCCGTAAAAAGGACTCGGGCAAGAGTGACCTGGCTTACTTCTCTTACCTTCCTCTTTTCTTGTCTTTTTCATCTTTTTCCTATCTCCTCCCGCAGACTAGCATCTTGGACTATACGGTAGCGCGAGTCAGGTAGATTAGGCACTGATGCTACTGACAAGAGACGAAACTCGCGGGTAAAATATCTTTTGTCGCGACAAGATCGCCTGAACATCCTATGTTACATGCAGGATCACCCACGTATTCTTAGTGTTTTGAAGAATCACGGTAGATTTTTTATTAACGAATGTAAAAAATTATTTCGTGATACATATTATGCAACTATATTCTTTCTCTTTGTACCTTTTTATTTTTATATAAAAAAATACATTTATCAAACAATCAAGTTTTGTATAATAAGGATACTTAAAATATTTAGAAAATCATTTCAGTGCGTTAAACTTAAGGATCATACACTATAAAATTTCATGATATACAAAATTTTTTAATTCTAAAATTATATATTTAATATTCATAATGTCTCTTATACGTCTTTGATTATTTGAAGATCCTTATAAAATAATTGTTTAATTATTTTTTACTATTTTCACATATATCCAAGGACTAAATAGATATGGCTTCCCATAAAATTAGAAGGATACTAAAATAAAAAATAACATAGTTACGTAATATTAGTAGTTGCTTCCATTACCGCCGCTGCAGTCCTTTCGTAACCTGCACGATCCCTCGAGAAAGGAAACCATTGTAAACGCGGTGAAACGTTAAATGTGCGACGGGAAGTGGGGACGCTCGGAGGTGCGACTTAACGTCGCTCCGCCTGGTATGTAAAATAATATCATCCTCGCCCCCACTTTATCTGTCCTTTACACGGAAAGCAGATGACACGTCGCCTGAAAAACGATACCGATGACGACGATATAGCTGCGCGGATTGCAATCTTCCGATAAAATCTCAGTTTTCTCCGAAGTCCATTCTATACTTCTGCGTTGTAAAGAAGGTGAGAAAGGTAATAAACAGTGACGGTGGTTGCGTGGTAAAAAGGCAAAGAGAGGAGCAGTGACGGGGCGGAATGCACTCAGAGGGATGCACTCGAGCGCGTCGCTCGACCAGCTGTGACCCGAATCGCCAAGACATCTTAATAGAGAACGTTCTTCGTTCCGGAAATATCTCCGAGTGGCGTATCGGCGCGTTTATTATGTCACGATCGCATCGGCCAGTCAACTATATTTTGTGCTCGTCATTGTATGTCAATCGTGGTACCGTATTAAAAGTCAGAAAGAAAGAATCTTGCCATTCTGATCGCGTGGATATTTCAGCTACGAGATTTGATAACCGAAATCTCCACACTCAATATATAATGTATAATTTCTAAATTTATGATTCTTCGGAATGATTGTGTTTCAATGTAGCTCATATTTAAATAAAGGCAAGTGTTAATTGCGAATTTTTGTTACAAAACATTTTCTCATATTTTACCATATTCTTTTCTAGCTTTTTTTACACAGAAAAGATAATTTATTTTTGTAACACAATGACACTTTATTCGATGTATAGTTCTTTTGGCATAGTTCAAGAATTCGAATATATACTTGGGAATATTAATTAAGATTGAGCAACGATATAAAGTCTATATATACAAAAGGACCAAGATAAATATTTGATGAGCAACATTGATCTAGATAGGATCTAAAGAACGCCGACACATCGGCTTTCCTCTAATTTCCCGACAAGAGACCGGGCAGAGGCGGAGATGTATTTGTTTCAGACACAGATTGTCTTGGCGAGATAACAGGTGCACAGGTATTTCGGTACAAAGGTGAGGCTTTGCGTGTCGTCTCAAATACTTGTGTACATTCGCGCGGTGTGTTGGCCCGCTCATCTCTACATTCCACGGTATCCGTGGGTGTGCCTTTCTCCGAAACTTCGAAATTCGTGCCGATTCCTGGCCTGGTCTCTCCCGCCGTCGATTCTTCCTAATGACCGACGCGTCTGAGTATTTGTCCCGTATTATCTCTATCCTTTCCGGCGCCGCTAATTAAGTAAAACTGCCGCGTACTTAAACGCGCACCACTTGTTAGGCGATGTTTATCCGATTTGACGGTACGAGGAGAACATTTTCTTTCTTCCTCTTTCTCATCGTTCTCTCGTTCCTATCGATCACAATACGTGTGAGAGAATTCTCTGAGCTTTGAGAATCTAGGAAGTATATTATAGCTTTGAGCGATATTTTCTAATTTTTCATAATAAGGAAAAGATTTATTAAATGAAACGACGTGAAATAAACGTACAAAAGATAGCGATAAAATTGTATTTTCAGTAATAAGATTTTTCTCATATTCTCCGCGAGAGAAAAACTTGTCTAGTCAGCTTTTACATATTTCCTCGTTTTACGCAATACGTTTAAATCATCGCGCTGTATCTCTCGCTCTACTCATGCATACCAGCAGCGTGACTCCGTGTCGGAAAAAATGCTGTGACAATATAAAAGTAACAGGAAGAAGTAAAATCGCGAAGAAAGAATGAAGGAGAGAAAAAGATAGAAAGAGAGAGAAAGAGATGAGCATCGAGCGGCTTTCGACTACCCAGGAAATGGACTGGTGTCTCGCTCATTAAGACGTTTAACGGTCGCCATATAATCGATTATTTATAGAGATATTTCAGTTCAATAAGCTGTCTCCAGCGTTGGAAACAGTGTTGCGAAAGAGGCGCGAGAGTTCCGAGAGCTGCGATCGAGATGCGAGGATATGCTGCGCCGCATGAAGACGTCCGTCGACTTTACTGCCGATTTTCGTGCGTGTGACAATCGCGTTTGCATGTATACACACCTACATAAACGTGTTCGCAGAACGCGCGGACGTACACATATAGAGAGAGCACATCCTCAAGAGCGCGCGGCCTGTATTTTTTTTTCCCGTGCCCAGACATCCCGCTGATCGTCCAGGGTACCGCGTACCCCGGTGCAGGAGGTCCCGTGCTCCCCGTCGCGGGGAGTAACCGTGCGCGTTTCGTAATTCCCGCGTTAACGCCGATTTATCATCCTTATTAAGCCAATCTAGCGGCCGGTGCTCCGAACAGCACCTCCGAGAGATAGAGGCCAAGAACATATGCATATGCGGCTATACAAATACACATACGCACACATATCGCATGTGCAATAGCGTGCATGTATCCCCACACGTAGCGGCGAATAGTTGTTCTCTCGTAAAAGAGAGAGACGGAGAGAGGAAGAAAGAGAAAGAGAGAGCGCACCATTACCAAGGCTCTCTTCGTGCTTTCGTCTTTATTATGGCACCCATATACCCGCTAATGACCACCCGAGAGAGAAGCGCGGGTATAACCGTCCGTAGGAGTTACGATATCTTTCTGGCGGACCGTTAGTAATTGTGTCCGCCTGGCGATACAGTTGTTAATCTACGGTTGTTAATCTGCAATTGTTAATCTATCGGGTAAATCTCTACGGGAAATATAACGAAGGCGACGTATCACGGTACCTGTGTCACCTCGTGAAACCCAAAGACCTCGATTCGCGACGGAACAGATCGAGAGACGACGATCTGAGAACGGTATATCGTTGGCAGAAGAGATTAAGTTTATCTTCGCCGGATAGGTCTTACTTATTTACGGCGAGGGCGAACCGCGAGCAGAAATCGTGAGGTTCGTGAGGCGAACATCGTTATTAGACATCGTGTGTATCGGACAATGAATTACGTAAGCAAAGGTAGAGGGAGATAGAGAAGTGTACTTCGTTAAACGCAATTTACACGTGTGCTTAAGATTGTATTAAACATAACCACGCTGCGTTGATCGTGTGTTCTATCTCGTGTTTAGATGTACATAATCATCGTGTACCTTGATCCATTTTATTCCGATCCCATTATTTTCCACTGCGCTCCCATCGGTAAAATTCGACTCACTATCACGGAATCCTCTAAGAAATAAGGCACGTGTTTATAAATCGTTAATGAAACTACCGACGCCGCCACGTAGCGATCATAAATAGCCGTACCCCGCTCAATTATATATTATAGCGTCTTAAGAAAGCCGCGTCGATATCTGCGCCGCATCTCCGTGAGGATACTTCGTCTTTGTATCGTGCGAAACGTGGCTGGAACACGGCCGGCGCGCTCGAAATAAAATTGATTTCCACGTTGAATCCGAATGGTATGGCCGTTGTACCAGGCAATTTATAGAACGGCGAAGGGTATTCCGTACAACACGCATCAACACTCGCGCGCGCGCACGCGAGTCATCACCGTGGCAAGTGTAATTTCTCCGTATGTTGGTTTCCTTCACGAACGCCTCAGAATGCCCGTTAACGATCACTGAGAGCCATGAAAATGGCCAATCACGGGCGATATGGGTGCCCTTGAGGAGTGTCAGTAATTATATCTAAACGATCGGTTGCGCCGATGGACGATCGGCGCGCACAACTCGTTTCCGTGCAGGAGCGCGAAAGTAAGAGAGATTCAACAGGGCGTGTGAGTACATCGAGTTATAACGTATTACGTTATCGCGATTGCTCGCAGCAGTCGGCACGTTTGGCCGTATCGAAAGACGCGTTTAGAACGCTTAGCGAGAATTATCCTTACCTCTCGAGCACGCGTTTCACTCCCCTCGGGACGCGGATATCACACGAACGGTATCGGGTTTAAATATCTACGACTTTAATTGCCGTCGTATATTACGCGACAGACTCGATAATTGGCACGGCATTACGTTGTGTGTCCAATTGACGTTTGAAGCAAGATTTACTAATGCAAAGCCGAACTAACGATAAGTTATTTGAACAAGAGCGCTGCTTGCGAATTAAGCCACGGAAAACCAACGTAAGCGGTTACATTAATTACATACTTTTGTGCACCGAGCGTTTAATTCTTGCGACTTAATTAAACGACTCGTACGACTTCATCACGCACAGCTACACTTTGATGTATATCGTATCTCGTTACTTATCATAGATTTTTTTCCATTTTAACAGCGTGATAGGCCAAGAATGACATTTCAAAAACTTTACATTGTATTTTAAGAATAAATTATATAATCATGCTACATTAAATATATGATACACAATGTAATTTTAAATAATTACGTAATGAAAACTATATAGTGTGACAAGATTTTTTGATACTTTTTTTAGATATATAAACAATAATTCCTTCGATTTTCCTGTGCAGTCTCTTCCCGATTTATTTACTATTTCCATACACACTTCATTTGTAATCGAATTAAAGAGACAAAAAGGCAAAGTATCTTTCCGAATAATACTTCGTCGCGCGCTAATTGTTCTGATTAAATTATATTGCTCGCATCTTTTTGTTCGCAGTGATAATCATCAGCCGCGGTTAGCATTATAAAGAGAATTTGTATAGCACGAACGTGTACTTATTTCGTCCAAGATTTATCGATATTGGAATGCACGCGCGGCACTTAAAGGACTCGTTAACCAAAAATTAAGGAACCAATTATTACCGTGGCCCTGATGTACCGGGTATTACGCGCTCGCAGTTAATTATACAAGCGCATCTCCTCTGGTTGCATCGCGAGCGGCGATAGCAACTGCGAGCCCGGGTCCGCAGAAAGAGCTGCATTGAGAAACTTTCGCGACGAGATAATCCGTACCGGTTTTGCAAAGGGAACGGTGTTGCATTAATGGTTCGTCCACCGCGTAAAACCATCAGGCAGTTGATCGGCTCCTTCGAAAACGGCTTAATACGCGGCAGAATCGTCGCTTGATTTTTTAGACTAGTATCTTGTATCTTAAGTTCTTCGTAAAATGCAAAGAGCGGCTTAAGAGGCATCTATGTTACCTTGGAAATTATTAGATAATAACGCCGACAAAGCATTCGAAAATCATGTTGAAAAAAATATTTTTCTTCCACGGTATCAATTATGAATTATATCGAATTGTATAATAGTGTATCATGAGAGCACTTTCCTTGCGAATTATATAGTTTATAAATGAGCGTTGCATGTGCCTCACAAAAATATATGCAACTATACAAATGCCACGCACGACATTCTTAACAGTATTGCAACTGCGAAAGAGCTGCAACGGCAAAACTTCGGGCGAGATAATCCACGTGCATCTCGTTGACAAAGCTAAGCGTGTTTCGCTAATGACTCGACTTACGTGGATTCAAGCCGTTAATTGACCAGATTGGGTCTTGGTGACTTGTATTTTCGTTTCAATAGCTTTTGCTTGTCGTTAGCTAGTTGTATTAAGCCTTCTCCTTCTAGTTAAATTATTAACATCTCTTTTTATATAGTAAAGAATTTTATGTCGTATAATTACGGATTACGGCCAATTACAGCGAATTTTAATATACCAAATTATGCTTTTGATATCTTCTCGCGAATGACATTAATGAGCATTTTACACGGAGGAATTGCCGCCTCGCATTTAATAGGCTGTATTAAAGACAAGAGCAATGAAATTCCTACATTCATGAATCATAAAGTATATGCTTCAATACTAAATATTCAAACTATCATTATTATTCCAAATTCTTTGTAAGGCTGTCCAAGATTTATCGATATTGGAATGCACGCGCGGCACTTAAAGGACTCGTTAACCAAAAATTAAGGAACCAATTATTACCGTGGCCCTGATGTACCGGGTATTACGCGCTCGCAGTTAATTATACAAGCGCATCTCCTCTGGTTGCATCGCGAGCGGCGATAGCAACTGCGAGCCCGGGTCCGCAGAAAGAGCTGCATTGAGAAACTTTCGCGACGAGATAATCCGTACCGGTTTTGCAAAGGGAACGGTGTTGCATTAATGGTTCGTCCACCGCGTAAAACCATCAGGCAGTTGATCGGCTCCTTCGAAAACGGCTTAATACGCGGCAGAATCGTCGCTTGATTTTTTAGACTAGTATCTTGTATCTTAAGTTCTTCGTAAAATGCAAAGAGCGGCTTAAGAGGCATCTATGTTACCTTGGAAATTATTAGATAATAACGCCGACAAAGCATTCGAAAATCATGTTGAAAAAAATATTTTTCTTCCACGGTATCAATTATGAATTATATCGAATTGTATAATAGTGTATCATGAGAGCACTTTCCTTGCGAATTATATAGTTTATAAATGAGCGTTGCATGTGCCTCACAAAAATATATGCAACTATACAAATGCCACGCACGACATTCTTAACAGTATTGCAACTGCGAAAGAGCTGCAACGGCAAAACTTCGGGCGAGATAATCCACGTGCATCTCGTTGACAAAGCTAAGCGTGTTTCGCTAATGACTCGACTTACGTGGATTCAAGCCGTTAATTGACCAGATTGGGTCTTGGTGACTTGTATTTTCGTTTCAATAGCTTTTGCTTGTCGTTAGCTAGTTGTATTAAGCCTTCTCCTTCTAGTTAAATTATTAACATCTCTTTTTATATAGTAAAGAATTTTATGTCGTATAATTACGGATTACGGCCAATTACAGCGAATTTTAATATACCAAATTATGCTTTTGATATCTTCTCGCGAATGACATTAATGAGCATTTTACACGGAGGAATTGCCGCCTCGCATTTAATAGGCTGTATTAAAGACAAGAGCAATGAAATTCCTACATTCATGAATCATAAAGTATATGCTTCAATACTAAATATTCAAACTATCATTATTATTCCAAATTCTTTGTAAGGCTCTCTCTCTCTCTCTCTCTCTCTCTTTTCTTTTTTCTTGATAAATATTTTTAAGAACAGCAGGCATGTGATAATCGCATTAATTTGCATTCTTGTTTGGTATGTTTCGAAATTTTATGACACTGTTTTTAGAATTAACTTGATATGTAATCTCGTTTTTTATGGAAAACATATCTGTAAGTTAAATAAAAATAGAATCAAAACTGAGATAAAACGTTATATTTGCATCGTAGCAATCACGTTGAAGAAAGAGATGAGAGAAATTGAAGAAAAAAATGAAGTCGCCATCGGTGACTTGACTACAGGCGGAGAACGGAAGCGGCGACAGTCGGCTGCTGCGAAGGGATACTGTCGTCCACGTACAGGGGCCTTCGACGAGATAATCCACGCCGGATTGACAAAGCTGTCCGCGTTTCATTAATGACCCGTCGTACGTATAAAACCCGCACACGACTGTGTCGGGCCCCACAAGCCCCGGGCATAACCGTTTCCTTAACATCCCCGTCGTCGGGACGGCATTTGTTTTCGCAGTTTTACAAACATATAACGTGTTGTGCGCGGGAACGATAATACGAGGATAGTTTATGTACCCCCGGTCCGTACAACGCGCTGGCATGTACCTGTATTTACGCGTGTACACATCGACCGCCGGGGAGAGAAGGAGAGGTGGAATTCGTGTACCCCCCTCGATATGCATACTTGCACTTTCGCGTGTCCGCGTGCAGGTATGTAACGCATTAACGTTATAGATATGCGTGGCGTGTGGGACATAGGCTCTTCGCGCGTGTCCTAACGAGCATGATCACTAACTCTTAAATCTCCCGCATTTATATCGCGTCTCCGTTGTTCGGGACAGGGTTCCTCTCTTCCCTCGGGGGATTCTCGTGTCACAATCGCGACGGGATACACTGTCCTTTCGCGCCTTTTGAGGCCGCCCGACCATACGCAGTTTCGAAAGAAAGACAAACGCAACGACAAAAAGTTACAGACGTGCCAGCTTGATACGTCAAGATGCGGGCGCCGTTGAGAAAAAAGAGGTTGCAGCCTGCGGTTCTTTATTTTCGCGATCGCGATCAGATATAGCGGAATTTCATTGTCGAATTTCGTTCAGGTTTCTGGCGATGGAATGTATTGAAATCGCTCTTTTTTTCTACAGCCGTTACCATGCAGTTTTATTGTTCTTTGACTCGATGCGCAGTAAAAAATATGTAAAAATTGACGATATGATTCTAAAAACTAAATTTGTTTAAACGTGCTTATCAATAAGCAAATTTAAATAATTATTTAAAGCCTATTATATCATTTTGAATATATTCAATAACGAGGATGGACAGCGCTTTCTATTATTGAAAGATTCAATTGATATCGAATTGAGGAAAGCACTAATGGATGCGATGTTATAGTGTTTCTGGTTAAATCCATTATGCTTGATGGTTCGCATAAATAATATTTCGCCAGAGATAGTTTGTGGTGAAACTCTGTAAAGGGCAGGGGCTAAAGTTATCTATTTGGTATGACGTCAATCGATAAATCGATAGGGGATGTGATTAAATTTGTTTTCTCTATGAGAGCATAAGAGCTTATGACGAAAGCATAACTTGGAAAGAAGTACAATCCATTTTTATATCTTTGACCGACATATAAGCAAGAATTGCAATATTCTTTTCGCGAGGACTGATAGCCAGAAATTGATGATGGGAATAACTTTTATGTATATGTATATTGCTATACATATATAACAGCATAACATATCTGTGTGCTCACAAATGAAATTATTTTATACTCGCTTGGTTTGCAACTAGGACGAAGAGTTTGGCACCGAATATTATCGAGAATATTTTCCAAGTTACCGCGCGTTATCCTTTACACGGTTTATCCGAGCAATATTACGGCGGGCCAAGCTACAAATGGCGCGAAGCTGCCACGTGAACCCATTTACGGTGCGGTACAAAGTTGCTTGACAAATTAATAAAACTCGCGATTAATCTCGCCCGTCCTTGCGCTCGGTAGTTTACGAAATCGTGGAAGAGTCATTTATCACGCGCACAATGCAACTCCGCTCGAGGAGATTCTTTCGCCATTTTTACGTATTTGCACGTCAAAAGATCCTCGGCTGCTCACGAACGCGCATTAATAACGCGCGTTTCAGGAAGCAACCGGATAATTGCGATATTATCTTCAAAGCGACGCGTCGTGAACCGTTGAATCAGCTGTTTCTGCTCGCATTTTGCGCGTGTATATACGTATGTGATGTATATAAAAGATGGTACAGTGTATCTCTTCCGCTTCGACTATCTATCGATATCCGTTCACCGCATTTACATAGAAAGCATTCGCAATCCGGAATATTACATTGATCGTCTCTCGCTCTCGCGATGTATAACTAACGAATACATAAACCTTTGTTGCGTATATATTAGGTGCTTCTAAGTCGATCTTCGAGCAAAATATATGAGGGAACAAGTATCTCATAGAATTTTTACGAGATTCTCTATGCATTTTTCAGATTGCTCTCAAGCCGACTATCGATTTATGGAATTTAATTTATCGAGAGCATTTGTGAAATATTCCTGGCAGAGCTATTTGATAATACATAAAGCACGATATTTATTGATTCTGTAGTGTACCAGAGAGAGAGCTTCCTTTATACTAACAAATATAATAGGTATATTAAATTATTATTTTTTTATGGATATGTTATTCACATATACATGCTCGATACTAATAATAAAATATTAAAAATAATATATATAGTTGTTTCTAACTTATTTTTTTTTATAAATCATGCATTTCAGCTATTCGTCCAATCATCAATTAGTCAAATAATCACAACCCTTATAAGTGCTGTCAAATTTTATCGAAACAAACACACAATGTATCGTTCCACGCAATTATGCCGGATAGATGCAAGAAAGGCGACGTTTATATAAAAGCGTCTCATATGAGTAGATACGTTGTCATCTACGGATCCGACGCACAAAATCGCCGGAGATTTACTATGTCACGTTTGACGGTGTGTAGTAGTAAATTTATGGAGATTCTATGGCGCGCGCGTGCTACTACTTCCAAATGGAAAGATTTCTAATATGTGATGACAATTAATTACGGGTTATGCGTAGACGTTGGGTCCTCACGACTCACTTTTTTTGGTCCTCGTGTCCGGAGTCTTATTTCCCCATATCGTGATTACACCCGGCTTTCATCGACAAAAGACAAATGCGTTCGGTGTACGGCGCCGACCGGTATTACGAATGTCCCGCTGCCATATAAGCGAGCCGATTATATCCAATTAAATTATTATGTGATGTCGTTGAGAAATAGACTTTCTATTCGTACGGGAATCACGCAGGAGAGTAGTTGCGATTACGGATTCTCAGACGCGGCTACTGTGCCATGCACGATATATAGGTACCGCATAAACTGCAAAAGTATGATGGAAGGTGGCTACTGAACGATACAAGACTTCAAAATAAAAAATAGATAAATAAAAAGAATTTTCATAAGAAAATTACTAAGAGAAATTTAACGATTTAATAAAGAGATCTAATATAAACGAAAGTTTAAATGCTCTTATAACTGTTCATAAAATAAATTAGATAAAAAAATAGATTATTCTGACAGTACAAAAAATTTTGTCAGTGAATTAAACGAATGATAACGCCAGATGGTAAAAAACCGCAAATCAATCGGTTTTCGAAAACGCGTATTTTCCACGATTATTTACGGGAAATTAATACTCCATGTGACAAACTCAACAGTCGTCGATAATTACACGTCACGTAGTTGATAAGATCCCGACCGGTGTAGTTGACGACGCGTCAGTACATCGCCTGTCGCGGTGGTGCGTATAATTTTGAGTCGGAATATGAGAGTGAAAGGAGGCAACGCGCTCTTAGTCGTTGTGGTCTCCAACGATTTGACGGCCGAGTGAAAGCATGAGAAACGGGCGAATTATGCAGCCGTTTACCATAACTCATAGACACAGCCGCGGATGTGTGTGACTCTGGGAGGATTAGAGACATTTCGACCGTGAAGAGAATATGTGGATGGAAACCGAAGAATGAACGTCGTTGTATGTTATGTACGAGCATCACGAAACGAAATGCCCGTCCCGAATCGCCGTCGCATCGCCCTGAAACGCACCTGTAGTATACGCGCGTTTTCAAGCAGCATTATATATACATATATGCCGCCCAGTGGCATCAATAAAGTTTCTAAGGTCTTCTGAAGACAAGAGAATTTCCCCGCGTCGAAAGTCAAGAAGGAAATGATTACTGTTTCATGACGTGTACGCATCGTTATAAAAGATAAAAGAAATGTTAGACAGACTCGTTTTATTTCAGACGTCTTTTTTTTCGTCTGTCTAAAAATGAGAAAAACAAATAGATAAATGAGAAAAATGTTCTCTTATTCGATTACCATTTTATATATTATTTATCTATCACGCAATGTATGATATTATGTATTTACTTTATTTAATGTCTATTGCATTTAATTTTTTTTTCTAAAAACGAGATTACAGGTACGATCCGTGCGTTTTTATATACATTGGCACGCGGCTGCTGTGGGCGTGGAATAATTTTACCATGTAGTATTTCTTATCGCGATATCAAGTGAAATTTCGCTAGCCGCATATCAAATATATATTCGACACGATCGCTCGTAACAAAATAGTTTGTAGTGAAAGAATTGCATAAATCACTGTCTGAGCTCGTATACATTCAAACTCCCACTTAATATCCGAACAGTTTACACGAAGGGCAACAATACATTTCAGCAACAGAAAGCGTTTATATGGGAACTATTTTATAAAAGCAGGGAATATATATTATCCACGTCGAAACGTCGGCTCGCGCATATTATGCAAATGTGACTAGACTCCACTCACGCTAGAAAATGAATGAAACAAATCGCTCTCATGATTCGGTCGCGTAATGCGTGTCGGTCAAAAACACACTGGCGTAATTCTTTTTCATTATATCAGAGTGGAAAAGAGAAGGAGAGAAAGGGGGCCAGCAAGAACCGCCGATGGTAATGCAAATGTCACGCTTGTGCGAGTCCATTTTTACGAGATACGAGGTTCGCGTGTTGGCGAAATGTCATAAACGAAGAGGGTTTTAATAACCGAATTAGTTAAAACAGAACCTGTCTGCGTTTGCACCAAGGTCCTTTAATCGTTCGCGTGCCACCAGTCGTTCTTTTCTTGCTCGCTCGCTCGCTCAGGGTCCGCAAAAAAAGACAGTACCTCTGGAAACACATATCGAACTAAACTTGTGCCGAACGGATCGCTTTAGCAGTTACATAGCTGGTTTTCTTCAAGTGGAAGAAACCTTCTTTCTAAGTAGAAGAAGCGTTCGCAATTTTCTAGGAATATAGACGAGAGACAGTTCATATATATGCGGACGCATATATTACAAAAAATTGAGTATTTAAAAAAAATTATAATTAAATATTGTACATATCACACATATAGATATATTTACTTGAGTGATCCTAACAACAAACGGTTTTATAAATAATTAAAATATTATTATATTTATTTTCTTAATCGATTATTGTTTAAAAAGCGATGATTTTATGACACAAGAATTTATCTCTGATTTAGTTTGATAAAAAAAAAAAATCGTCTATATCAGAACCACAAATATAAAAATTCGCATTTGACGTTATCATAGATCGAAATTATCATAAGGCCATATTTAGCACTAAATATAACATCAGATATTATTATTATTATGCTTCGAGAATACATTATACTTATAAGGAGAATAGAACGTTATGCAATGGTGTTTACAGTTCAGAAACCGATAAAGCAGAGAGGCAGATGTAAGAATAAATGCAAATGGTATAAGGAAAGTACATCATCGTGTCGGAGACAGCCGGTATTGAAATCGGTGTTTGTAGTTGCAAACCGGCCCTTTGCGGCGGCATATGTTTGACAAGGGCAGCAAAGACATAATGTTTGACTCTCTCTCTCTCTCTCTCTCTCTCTCTCTCTCTTTTTCTTTGAATCGCAATGCAATTTATTACGCGATACGACCTCGAGTTATATCCTTGCAGCGCGGGTATCTGCGCGCTTCATCAACTCGAGCTTTCTCGTTAAATATACGCGGGCGGATGTTTGAGGTTTTTCATTCGATCATCGCGGCGGTAGAACGATGCGGTTTAGCACGGAGATCGGCGAGATTCGATTAATGCGCACTCCGCGAACGAGATTATTCGCCTATTTCCGCGTGGCAAAACCCACGCCGCGGGAATAAGGTAATCGCGAATGTGGAAAATTATGTGAGGCAACCCTATGTTATGCGCGCGCGCGATGCTCGAATGACCTACATTTCGAAAGTTTACACTCTCTAAGCGAGTTTCTATTAAATGTACGCAGAGATGTGGATAGATATATTCTCCATTAGTATAACTCACCCTTATTTCGTCAGACGTGACAGACGATCGGCTCTCGCGAGATCGCGCGAACTTGAAGCCATCCTCTAGAAGAGGAAAATGAGAGAAAAGAAAAAAATGATAAATTATAAAAAATCGGTATTTATTAAGGCTTTATCTTTCCTTGTAAAACAATCAAGTACGCCGCATTGCGGTTTCTAGAATAGCAACATTTCGCGATTTTGAAAAAAATTAATTTTTTATCTCTAGTAGTAATATAATTTGATAAGTGTATTAAAAGAAATATTTTTTTAATTTTATTATACAATAACGTAATTAAAAAATTGATGATTATTTATCAGCAGAATTATACTGCGGTATTCCTTTCGAGTTGGCAATAAAAGAATTAAGTTTTATTAATTTTTATATATCTATGCTATACTCTTCGAGAATTTATATCTATTTTTTTACACGGTTCTATCCATTATCGTGGCAATCGCGATTTACAGGCTCGTCTGTGCATCTGCAATTCGATCGTTTATGCACAATTCGCACGAGAGCGCGAGCGAACAAATGACGGAAAACAAATTACAAATGTAACGTACCAATCGCAGACATTCTGCCGTGCCTACGGTGTTAATTGAACGCTCGTCATCTCCCGTGAACGCGACGAGTACTCAACGCATCTAACGCCGATCACGACGCGTGCTCGGCGTGAGTATTAAAGAACATTAAGCCGACGAGGGCTCAACGTAAATATCTGCAAACGGTCGATGTGCCTCGCAGGACCGGGGCTAATTAACTGTGTCGCAGACAAAATTGCGAGAAACGGTCACGTGCGTCTAATGAAGCATATACGGGAAGAGAGCGTGCAAGCGCGCGGCTATGGTTTTTTTTTGTCGGCTGGCAAATATATTAAAATCTTATCTTATGACAGTGACTTCACTCTCTTGCACGCTCACGAAGTAACAAGCGTGGCAGGAGGTGCCAATCGCTAGTGAGGCGCATGCAACGGGTGGAATTCAAGGAACGTCGTCGGGACGGGTTTCACGCCTTTTGCCAGATGAGTTCATTGGCGATATTCTACTCGGGTCGTGCGAAACGAGAAACGGAAACGTCTCTAGTTTATTGGTTGCGTTGCGCTTTGTCTCAGAGAGAGAAAATAATATACGGATATTATTATATTAACTCAACGAAATACTACTAGTTTAAGACGGAACAAGAAATATCTGATTTTATCGCAAAAGGGTTGAGCTAACACTTTTTTAATCTTGTTAGCATCTAATATTTAAAAATTTAATGTTATATATAGTATATTGGTTATTATATTAGTGATAAATGTCAAAAATATGAATGACAAATGATGCAAATACGAATAATAAAAATAGCAATATTTCTGTCTTGAATTGAGGTATTGACATATCAATGTCTATATTACAAATTTATTTTACTCGTTGAAAATGCTAAAAGCAGGTAAAATCGGTAGAGAAGAAAATACAAACTGACAACTCTATTTCTATAAAATTGTTCATATCCGGCCTCGTGAAACAGAAAATTATGTATACTTGACTAAGCGTGCACCATGCATGAAACTTTCCGCTCCTGCTGATTCTAATCAAAAGAGCCCTCTGACAGTTCGGGTTAAGGGTTCGGAGATCTCGACCGCCGTAATTCTCGAGGAAGGGCTTCGCGGTAGCAGAAACAGGTAATTGAACCTTCGAGCGGAGATGCGCTCCGATCGATGGAATGAATGGAGTCTAAATAATCATTAATTATATCGTAGCAATACTTTCATTCTCCAGAATTAGTATCGATAATATCACATTACTTTGCCATACTACTTGTATTCTTTTTTTTATTTAATATGATTTTTTTTACACAAACTATCTTGTTTCTTAAATACGGCTAGTTATTTTCAAAGAAAGATACACGATATCTATTCGCAGATATACTCGGCGCGAGAGGGACACTGCTGTATTTCTCGATTTACATGTAGTAGCGAGCGAGAAAAAATGAGCACGATAAATGGAGAGAAAGAGAGAAAGAGATCGGACAGGACTTAGCGAGCAAGAGAGAACGGACAAGAAGGGGACGACGTCGGGGCCCGTCACAACAAGGTGTCACTTTTCTGTCAAACCAGATTAGGTGGATGGATGATATCGGGTGGAGCAACGAGGTTTTTCGTGCCGTTGCGAGATCGAGTGTATCGCAATAGATGCCTGACATCCACGCGATCCGCCAGCGCTTTCACCGCCGGTCGGTCCTGCTCTCCTACGGACGACGATAAATTCGTGGGTAATATTGATAGCGACACCATGGACAAGATCCGGCCGGCTTGTCCGGTCGGGATAAATTCTTTTAACGAGCGAATGCGCGTCGCTTGGTAAAACGCATTGTTGTCGCGGTACTGTCCTTTCTCTCTCCTTCTCTCTCAACGGTTAACCCACCCGCGGTGAGTTTCTCGATTATAGGTGGGCAGTGATTTATACGCCCGATCGCCTTCACCGAGACACGAGTGACGCGCGAGAATAATTCATCGCACGAGCAAGGATCGCTCGATGAAGCGATGAAAACGATATTGCACGATGAACGAGACGGTCGCGCTAATTGAATCGAGCCGCGAAAATTAGTATTATATCGAGACGCAAACGAGATAAAGAGAAGATAAAGAGCGCGAATATACCTTCCTTATCAAATTCGTTGGAGCAAATCAGTCGGACGTTACTAGCACAAAGCCGTCGCGAATTAAATTCCGGATGGAATTGATAATAGACGACAGGAAACTCGTTTCAGTGGATTATAAATTAAGACCTCGGAAGAGTATGTGTGTGTGTGTTTTTGGTATAACTGAGTCTTCGTGAATTCTTCAAATAATTATTCTCAAGCTTGCGATAAGCTGTCTTATCGTTTCGTAAGCTTGTTTATCTTTATTCGCCATTTATAAACTCGTTTGGAGGATTATCATTCTATTCAGGACTAACAATTCGCTTAGCTCTCGTATGCCGTGCTATAAATTAATATAGAACTTGATAGTCTCATATAGTGGATGTTTTATTGTAGATAGATGGCCAATTTATGCGAGCTCAGAGGAAAGGGAATCATAGCAGCATCTTCGCTCGTTATCTCTCGTAAGATCGTTTCGAAACGCCTTAGATGCGTGACGAGTAGTCTGCTTGACCACAGTAGTCGGCCATGTTTATTGCCACCGTTAATTACTTTACGGTCGGTCATTACTGTCGCGGCATGATTATTTCGCGAGATAATGTATTACATTGCTGTGTTACGTACAACCTTCCATAAACGCGAGACACGAAATTACCGTGTGTGGGAGGATAGGGCACGCCGTCGTAAACTTGGGACGAATTGTAGAGTTTTCACGATACAAGGCGCGGATAACGGTGCAAAATAAGTACTCGTGCGGCGGGAGCGGATTGTATACGGCAATCCCGCAATTCATTCCTAATTTAGATCTCGTCTCATAGAACTTCGTGGAACTTTAACGGCTTGCCGTCGCCACGGCAAGAAACGCCGAATATGTACCTGCATACGAATCTCTCGTGCATACATACGCGGGCATATACGCGGTTCTCAGGGCGTATGCCCGCCGCGGATGGGCACTAAATTAAGGTAAAAGAAAAAGAGATCGGACGGAATGGGGAGCGCGAGGCGAAGACCCTGCGACGAAAAGGCAGAAACGACGACGAGCCGAAGAGCGACGAAGATGCATTACCGGGATCGAGGTAGGGAAGGGAGGAGCCAATACACATGCATAGCTTGTGCGACACGCATCGATCAATCATTCGCTAATTATGCCCGTGATTTCTTTCTGCCATGATGGCCCAGCGTTGGCGAGGCCAACGACCCCGTCGCGAATGGACCGGCCGGTCGCGACGGAAATGCACACTCGTCCGCGTCGATCCTCCTTTCTTCGAGTCCTTCGGGCCGTCCTCGAGAAGGTGGAACGTCCGGTCGATCGACAGAGACAAAGTTAAGGAGCTGGAATAAGGTGGAGGTTAAAAAGGAGAAGAGGAGAAAAGGAGAGGTTGGGAACGTCTCTCGATCGAGTGAGGAAGCGTGCGCGGAAAAAGTCAGGAGAGGAAGGAAGGTGAGATAAGCGGAGACAGGCGGACGCAGTCGCTCGGAAAGCAGACGTATTAAATGGAATTAAGCAATTAAGCATTTAACCGAATTAGCACACCGTAGAGTACGGATACGCCCGGAAGAACGCGTCGGTCGTTCATACGGAACGCCGGTGTTCCGCCGCCCGACCCGCTCCCTTGAGTTCTGACAATCCGTCGAGCACCGTCTCGTTAATTAATTAAGGCCACATTCGAGCTAAACTCGACTTAGTCCGTCCTTCGGTTCACGGTGGTATGACAGAAAAATCTGCGCTCACGACATGTGAAAACGCGACAAATTTTTACGGTAATAAAAGAAAAAATATCTTCTCTAATCATAGCAATTAATAATAGTAATTAATAATTTTTAAAAAGCCCAATAAGATATTTGATTAATAACTTATATAATTAAAAGCTCTCTCATTCTTAAATCACGTTCAACTATCATTATAATTCGTAACTGGATGCATGACTATATATGCGTATTTGTAATCCGCCGCGATTAAGAATCAATTTATAGATATATTTGTGCAAAGATTAATTGTATATCGAAAGACAATCAAAATTAAGCAGACAATACTTGTTTGTACAGAGAACATCGGTTTGCTAAACAACCTCCATATCTCAGGGTGGTCCATCTGTCGAGCGATGCCCTGTTAATTAATTGAGATCGTTTTTGAATCAGACAGGTAGCATTATACCAACAAAGAAATCCTCTATTATGTCGTTAGTACTGCCTGATATAATATTTTCAGACTTACTTCATTATTAATGTGATTATTCGCTATTAATTCCGAAGATGTACTTTGTGGTAACATTATCATTACCGTAATTAGCATGGAACAAGGCAATTATATTACGAATGCATTGTTCGCTTCTTATCCATCAAAATTACGTAATCAGTTAACGTAAAATTACTATATACAATCGTGAGAGAATCGTAAATACGATAATACATATTTTTAAAAACTAAACTAATAATTAACATGTATGATTGCGAAATAATTTTAGCTTTGAACCGAACGTGGATTCATATAGATAGTATGCGTCCATCTGCGCATCAAACATTCGACGAACGTTGCCTCATTAATTAATTAAGCTTGCCTTTGGCTTTGCAGCAGCCGCAACATGTTTCTGCATTCCGTGTGCGTTTCTTACCACGAGTTCTCGGTCGACAAAAGAAGAAAGAGATTGGCGATCGATTGGTATCCCGATCATCTCGCTCGATGTTTATTTTGCGGATCGTGAGTGCATATAACGTCTACACTAACCGTTTTCTTTGGTAACTTCAGAAACAAGTAAGCCGCTCATCAAAATGCGGTGATACTTTCTTAATTAAATTAAATTAAAAACAAATAGTTAGACGATCGTACTTAAATCATAATTTTTTTTTTTTTTTAATTTACCTGATCTTTTTAGTGTGTTTATAAATCTGTATTATTATTTTATTATATCTATCGCTTTCTCATACATTTAATTTAGATCGTCACGACAAAACGAACATTGTATTGTATTAATTTGCAGATACGCTACAAAGATACATGCGATATTACGTATGCAAACAAAATCTTGTAACGGATTATCGGTATGACATATATGCCGTGTCGATATGTACGAAGGTAGAGAGGGATGAAGGGCGGTGAGAGGGAGAGGGGGGGGGATCAGCAAGCGAGGCACAAGAGGACGGCTCCGGAGATGGTCTCAAGGAACGGAGAATAAGACGGGGGATGGATAGTTTTCGATTCTCATGCAGTGTCGACGGAGGAGCCGCGCTCTCGTTGCTCAGCTCAGCGAGGAAAGAAAGAGGCAGATACGAAAAGACGACCAGATGACGAGGTAAAGATGGAGGATGAGAAGGGGCGAGGAACGTAAGCAGAATGGTATATCAAACCGGACGGCTTCCATCCTGATTCCGTATTCGGATGCGCATTCCATTAACATACAGTTGCACCAGGAACGCGTCGCGCTATCCATCCTACTCCTTTTTTCCCCTCCCTCTTCCAACCCCTCCTCCCGGTAAGCTCACGCACATTCCCGCCGAGACATTTTCGTATGCGCGTCCGAAGGGATTGGCGAAAGACAGAGAAGGCAGAAGGGAGGAGCAGAAAGTGCCTGTATACCGGCGGCAAGCACTGTATATAAAGTCGACAGTAGTATAATAATGTTTGTGCGGGCTCGCGTTTCTCAAATCAACTTTAGCAGGCATTGATCTTTGATCTCGAGAAACGAAGACATGCTTATTTATTGTTAGATACGCTTGTAAATTTATGAAAGTCAAAGGCATTTATCGCGATAATATTAATATCATGATAAAGATATTTCAGATAATTATTTTTGATATTTGATATGACGAAAATGTGGGATTCTTATTTTATCTTTATCTATCTATTTCCATGTTGTGTCGCGCGTGTTCGAGTATTATCGAAGTCGACGCGCGGACGCAATATTTTATAATACCTTGTGCACCTTGGAGAAATATGATCAGCAATAAGCAGTAGCGTTACTTACCTGAAACAAAAGAAAGAAAAATTAGTATATCTATCGGACATCACTGTAATTCGACAGTAATTCAATAAATTATTTGACTATCGAATTACGCGAGATCTCGCTGCAATTTTGCGCAGTGATATAAGTTTAATATGTAAGCAAACATTGCGCTTAAGTGCATGCGGTTTCCCACGAAATTATTACGCATAAAATACGGAAGACTTGAATGCGTTCATAAAACGTCAACCATCTGTATATTGCATGTGGTTCTGCGGTTTTCACATTTCTAAGTAAGAATTAAACAATAAGACAAAACTGTTAATGTCGTCGTAAAGAATAATCAATGAAACTACCAAAAAATTCTTCAAATAGCTGCCGTTTCTTACTATATAGCATTCTAATTCAATAAAAAAAAAAAAATAATAATAATATATTTAATCTATAATAAAGAGAAATAAGAAAAGGAGAATGTTAATTAATTATTTTTAATATCATTGATATTATTACTAAATATACATTATCAAGTTTTGTGAAACTGTATCTCAACTTTTCGAATTTCTCAGAATTGTAGCATGAAAAAGAATTCTTCGCTAAGAATTCTGTTTCTCCTTCGTTATTACATATTTCTGTATATATATTATTACTAAATCAAGAGAAAATCAATAAAATAATTTTCGGTTAAATACAGATGACGTAAAGCAAAACACAAAATACGAGGATCCTTTTAATCAGAAGGGCAATAATGATTACCAGGTACATCCACCTAGAATCAGTACAATCGTATGTACGATATCGAAATATCGTGATACACGATATGATAACGGTATGACCACATTAGCCTAATCGATTACACACTCGGGCTAATTTCCGAACGTAATGCAGTTGCAGTTGAACGATTTAACGCCAGCGCTTAGTTTCCAATCCCGACGCAATCGGGACTAGCAAAAGGGCCGGTTTGTACGCACTGAAGCGGGAGTTTACTAGCGAACAGTACGCAAAAGTCAAAATGAAATTGTAAAAAATAAGTGGCACGATGATGCGTTCGGGTAATCTGTATCTTTGTCACCTTTTATCGCTCCATTGCGAATTGCCTATATTACTCGTTACGCCTCGTTCGAAAAAGTTGTCGTCGAACTCATAACGCTAAATGGCTTTGATGAGAATCATAAACGATCCTTTCATTTGATGGGAATGCAATTTCATCGAGATAACATCGGGCCTCGAAACTAGCCACTTTGTCGCATTTAATGTTTACGATTTATAAAATTCATATTGAAATTCTTTCCCATCGAATCACATGCAACTTTGCGATTATATAGCCTCCCTCAAATAAACTATCTTTTAAGATTATTATAATAATTATAATGTGTTGTAATTTTTATTCCTGCTCTCGGTTATAAATAAATAAATTGGTTCGATTGATATTGATATTGTAGTAATCAAAAGAATTTTAAAAGTGCTGAAGAAGCAAAGTTTTAAATAACTTATATGGTCGAGATTGTCTCGCGAATGAAAAACGCGCCTCAGGTGGTCTCGGATTCTGTTATAGCGTTCGGTCGTCGATCGGGCAGGCAGCTGGCCAGTTCGACGAGCTGACGAGCGAGCTTGCAATAAATTGGAATACGCCAACGCGCCATCAACCGTGTCTACTTTTTTTTCGGATGACTCGGCCGGCTGCCCGATAGTTCGAGCACGAAGAATAGCAAAGAGAGGGTGTTCTCCTTGAGTCACCTGTCACAGTCGGCAGATAAACGTGCAAGTACGCGGGACCTGCGAGTGCTCGCATCCTTGGTGGCTCCCGGTTTAGTTGAATCCACCACCGAGTTACTGTTGAATGTCTCTCCTCTCCTCTTTGCGAGGAATAGATCTCACGCCGACGATCTCGACGAGCGCGAGTTAAGTATGTTACATCCCGCGAGAGAGTTCCGTAAGAACTCGAGTCTCCAAGAGAAGACTCGCGGTGTATTCGCAGAGATAAGTAGAGGTGGACACTCGATAACGTGCAGCGGATTGAAAGCGAGCCGCGGCGCAGTCGTTAGACTGACTACCGAAGTACGTCGAATGTAAGGATGAAGTGCACGTCACAGACGGAACATGCCTGTCACGATTTCCTGATGCGTGGCGTCTTCTGCCTTATTTGTTGGAGGGAGTGATTCTGGGACTGATAGGTATACTTTTTATAGCCCGATGTATATACGATATATTTCCCTTGGCGCGAAATATTCCATAGAAATTAATTGTCTACTCGAGAAGAAAGAATTTTGAGAATTTCGTTGATTTAGTTCATCTTATTAAAAGTTACTGCCAGTAATCTTATTATCAGAATATAATTTGTAAAGAGAGAAATTGCATTATAAACATTTTTCATTTTTTAATTTAAAAAATCATAGTATACTTTGTATAAATAAATATTAGAAATGTTGTGTATAAAATATTTTCTATACATAAATGTAATTATTCTAGAAAAAATATAATATATATGTTATCTCTTTTTTGAATTATGTATCTGCGAGTTTAAGTAGAGAACATAATACCGGAAATTCGAGTCGAAAGAAACCACTCACGTCGTCGAAATTGCTTTCACTTTATTTCGACTCGGATGGATAATAAATTTTCGTTGGAAACGGAAGTCGCGCGGACGTAGCAGCAATGTTCTATAAAAAGGTAAGAGCATCCTCGGGCTCCAGAAAGCAAGGAATATAAGAAAAAAAAACGAAAAAAAAACGGAATGGATGCACCCCTTAATGGACTCCATTCCATAATAGTGCGTTTCCCTCCCCACTCCTCCCTGACTGCAAGACAAGTCGAGTAGATCAGCTGAGCGCGTAGGAAAAGAAGTCAAGTGTCGTACATCAGCGTGATAAAGATGCACCAGAAACGCAAGCGCTGCGCCAGCTTCGTTCTATCGAGTGGCCAGAAACCGTGCCATGAAGCCTCTCGATTAGACCTACATATGCGCGGAATGAAGGCGGAAGGCGCGCGACGAAGAGGAGATCAACGTCCTATACCAAGAATATATTCGCCTACCTAGCTTCTCGCCCTCTCGCCTTGACAACGGAGTCGAGTTGCTGCGCTACACGGGGTACTTAAAAAAAAATCTAGACCACCCAGCGACCGGGTTGCATGAAGGGTTGCAGATGCACGCACACGCAGCCTTAGGTGCTTCACTGCTTCGTCGTCACCCTTTGCCAGTTTACGTGTAAAGAGACGAGGCGTAGGACGACAGAACTGACGCCGAAGGAGGAGTAGAACGACAGTCAGATCGACCTCGGTTGGCTGCTCGTAACTGCGCGTAGAATGAGTTCTCCCTTCTCTTTTCTCTCTTCTTCCTTCTCTTACGTATATAGATCGCACGATATACCGCGGCGGGGATTATTCATAGGGTAGGGAAGGGCTTTGCTGCTGCGAATGTAAAAGTGCGAAAAGGGACGAGACGAGAAGGGTCTTTGGGACGGGGGTAAGTGTGCGAAGTAAAAGCGGAATGCCTATGAGCGCTGCAGGGAAGGTAAGAAGAGAATAAGGGGACATGCGTGGTGTACACGTTGCTGAGAAGGGTGAGAAATCGGAGCAAAGAATATGACGGAAAGAGAGGCGCGATGCAGGCGGAAGTATGAGGATCGAGGGAAGAAGAGAGAGAAAAAGAGAGAAAGAGCAAGAGAGACGAGAAAGCTGAGGGAGAGCGAGGAGAAGGGTGCACGAAGGAAAAGAGGTTGACGAGGATGAAACCGGGCTGGGCTGCATACGAAGATGCATACGCGATGCGCGCGAGCACTCGCCAGGGCGGTGCACCCTGACGACGGGTGCATTGATCCCTCGTAGGCTATGCGTAAGGGTGCCTTAGTTGCTACCCCGTTTTTTTTCCTCCGCATCCCCTCTCACCGCGCCTCGCCCTTCGCCCCTTTGCGCCTCGCGCACTCCTCCAATTTCTCGCCCTACCCTACGTACTTACGCGGTGCATCGTCGCGTGTACTTACAACATGCGTGAGGCAGGTAGGTGCACGGCTCCCCCTCGGTGAGCGACGCAGAGACTGAAAAAAAATGTAGGATTTCCCCCGCGCAATGTCGTCAACAATGACGACGACGAAGTGATGACGGTTGCGTCGTTGGTTTCCGTTTAGCTTGCGTTTCATACGCACCGCTATCGCATCGAGAAAAGGTTCACGAACGAGAAAAAAGAAGAAAAAAGAAATTCGTAGAAAATGCGAAAAGTGCATACGCGCGGTGTGACGAGAACGAAACTCGTTAAAATGAATACGCGCATATTACGTTTAATACGCGAATATATTAAGAAATACTTATCGCATACAGGAGATTTTCTTTTAATGACTAGCGAGAAAAGTGCGATGATTATATATATTTGACTATAAATCTAAAGCAGAAAGGTGATCGTATAATAATCATATGCGTTATGTAACGGCGTCAGAAACTACACGGGAGTATCTCTTTTAATAAAATATAGCTACGTGGAAATATCTTTTATGTATTACGCGTCTGTAATTAATAGTGATAAAATATCGAATATAACTATACGATATCAATTCCGAAAATTTGCGATAAAAAATAATACTTGCAAAAATTTGCCACTTATTGGCTATGTATTACTTGATTATAGTTTATAATTTTGCACCTCATGTTAAATCGTGACAGTGATAAATCGATAAACCGATCAGCAATTGATGTGTGTAATGTATAGCCTCACGTTTGAGAGTTCTAAAAATCATTCACTATTGTAGAAAATGGGATCAGCGCTATATGTGATAAGCCAGTATTTCACAGTTGTATATCAATTTGTGATATCGAGTTATCTGCATCGCATGCGTCGAAGACAATTCCTCACATCTCATGTACGTGTTTTTGTCGGGACACCCGCCTATTTCTCAGCGCATAAATCATCTCTTTTTCGAAATAAATAGAGAGAGAAAGATCGATCGCAAACGGCAATTCACATGAAGAAAAGCGCGCGCAAAAACTGCGCGTTAAGCGATCTCGACACGCCTTCACAATAGAATCTTACGTTATAGGTTTCTCTTCGATGTACTTTCGAAAGAGTATGATAGAAATTCACGCAGACGTAAATAAGAGATCAGCGGATATCTAATGTTACGCGGCTGTCTCGTAAAGAGACAACGGGGGCAGCTCTCGTACCCTGAAGATAAGGAAATGAAGAGCTGATAATTAGAGCGTGGCGCACCACGCCCTCTCTTGTACCGTCCTGGGATAAGCGTGAGCTTTCGCTGTAATGTCCTTGTCTATGTGGATGCATAAGCGTCACTTATGTGCGCTCATTTCATGCGCTCATGTGTGTGGTGTGTTGTTGCACAAAGTATGGCGGCCATGTGGCTCGATCAGCCCCGGTGGTCCACTGTATTTAGAACGGCACGAGTGGACCAGCTGTACAAAGCGTATATCGCGATAACGAGTCTGGGAATTGTACACGACGGATAGAGACCTTACTATACTTCCGGCTTTCCACGAGGACGCTCGCACGATCTAGATCATCGAGTCGAGAATGTTTTGTGAAGGAGCGATACCTTGGCAAATCAAATTTTTAGGTAGCACGCTCCGAGGTTTTTATAATGATACAAATTGCATCCTTCTCTCTATTTGAATGATGAAACATCAATTCACAGCTATTATCATATTAAATAATCATATTAATTGACATTAATTAAGAGTGTATGGGGTTTTTCTACTAAAAACAATCAGACTAAATTAAACAGCAAAAATAATTAATAAATCGTTAAAGAAAGTACAATAATTTGTTTATGATTTTGGCTCATTGATTATTATGATTTATATAGTTATATGTAATTCACAATATTACAAAACATTTATAAGGCACCTAACCAACTGACAGATATAATTTAAGAATTCTCCGAGATGTGCAACGTATGTGAATTACCTTGAATCACTAAAAAAATTAAAATGTCGCGCGATGGAAAAAGTGAAAATTATATCATTTAATAATTTTACCGTATTACATTACCGGATACTTTACCTAACAAATTATTAGATGCTGCTTTATATGACTTATTTGGATACGATCTTATTCATTCCATATTATTATGTTACGAGACATATGTATATATACCTGCTTCGTGTCGCGGACAGACATATTTTACGGATCGACATAGAAATCGGGAATAGCGAATAAACAAACACGAGAATTCACTTTCCGATTCGCACCTGCCTCATTCTTCTCCATTCGGCTCCATTAATTAAATATGACGTCGGCGAAGCTACGAGACATCGCAAAACCGTATAATCTCGCATCATTGCGAACGCGAACACGCGCTATTATGACGCTCGCAATAAAGCGCGACATGATTTCTGCATTTCTACAGCGAACGCGTACGGCTGTAACGCACGTCAGGAACGTCGCTCGCAACTCGTGGCGTTCTCGAAATGCAGGCAGGTGAAGGAGAAAGAGACGAGCGCATAATTATATCCGCCTCACTCTCTCTCTCTCTCTCTCAGCATCTCTCGCTATTTTAATTAATATCAATTGAATCTGGACACCGCTTTAGCCGATCGTTCGCTCGCCGATGCAGCGATCGCTCTTGCACATGCACGCATAATTACGCTCTCTCGCGTAAACAAATGCACGTACATGTATGTATATATATGAATACATACACGGATAAGCGTGACACGCACAGGGTGCCGGATTCCTTTAAATCTTAGACGCTTAAGTGCGCGCTTGCACGTAATTACGTGCAATTTCGTTCGATTGAAACTCGCCAGCCTGGTGCGTACATGGGGGACATGAGGCTTGAGCGGTCCCGGCACTATCAAAGAACCTCGCCGCTTGTAAGAAGCCGCGTCTGAGGGACAAGGGGCCCCCGTGTGTCCAAACGTACGCGTATTCTTTCGCGTCAACGTGAAATACGTGCCGTCGAATCGCAGAGACGCGCTCTCGGTTTGCCATTCCACTATACATATCTTGTCCTCTCACGCGGCGATCGTAAACAGAAATCAAATATCTGAGTTAGTAGTCGCAACGCGATGACTATATACGCGTTCTTGCGCATCCGCGTCTACGCATAAATATCACATTTTGCGTCAAGGGATATAAAACAATAGAACATAATCTAGTCCGCGCAATTCTCGATGCTAAACACTCAAAAAAGTGGTATTGCAACTACAGCAAAAATTTTCTGGGTGCGCAAAATTAACTGAGGTACATAAATGATTAGCAAATACTGTGATATCGCATATGTTTCGCATTTAATCAATCTAAGTGACAGAGACAGAATTTATATCTGAACTGTTTGTGAAATTTAGAAAGAATGTTTTTCTGTGGCGCCTATCCATGTTAAGGCCAATCATACTTGTTATAAAGTTTGGCTGTGGTAGACAGAAAAAATTAGCGGCAAGAAACAAATGAATATATAATCCTCACGTCTAACATATTTGTATAACGCGCTCAATCTATCTAGCTCTTTTAAACAATTTTTCTCAATTTTTCGATGCTGCAGTTATAATTGGCAGTTATATTTCTCACAAAGATCGTTCTGTAGTATCGAAACTCATATTTATCCAATGCAGTGATTAACATTTGGCAATGGGACCTAAATTTTCTAGAAGATATTATTAGAATGTTGCTGCTATAAATTCTATATGTAACAGACAATATTCTAACAGATACAAAAAATAGCGATAAATTTTTGTTGTGACACCTAGAAATCTACCTATATCAGCAAGACATTTTTTTGAGTGAAAGATATTACTTAGGCATCAAATATATATTCGCACAAACTTTAGCAAAAAAAAAAATAGTTTATTATAGAAGAGATCCATATTCTGATAGATATAATGATATGCAGTTAATAGAAATTTATTGAGAAGTCCTTTCGATTTACTAAATAATTATCGTACTAAATATCGATATTTCAATAATGAATTTTCCGCTAATGAAGATCTTCCATCAAATGTCGAGCGTAATCGCGGGCGGATCGTTTGTTATTAACATCACGTTTTTGAATCATGTTGCGGAGAAAGTGCGCGATGCGAGGCAAGATCGAGGTCGACTTCTCGCGGGAGCAAAAATTAAAAATCATTAATTTTCCTAATGGACGCAGAGAAGTGATTCCCCCATCTCTCGTCGCGCTGCACTCTCGAGAGCTAGCGCATTTCATGCCGCCTTCATATTCACCTGCGTGGAAAGGCCCAGGTGGTGTGAGGAAGTGTGCACGGTACAGAAATAAAAATTCAAAGAGCGAAAATCAGCGGAAAAGGGAAGTGCGTGCAGAAAGGAATTAGGACGGGGAAATTGCGGGGGACGACGAAGAGACGAGTGGGAGAAAGAGCGTTATCGCGATGCGTTAAGTAAAGTCGTTTTGTCGTTAATTAATGTCCGCTGTAAGTTGACAAATCATTGAGAAAAAATATGAGTATATAAACATATCTAATAAAACGCACATGTTAATAATTAACAGCCATGCATTATTACATGCTGCGATGTCAATTAATATCGACTTAAATATTGTAATTATGACGATGTAATGTGTGTGAACGGCTCGGTTGACACGCAAGGGCGTGTGGCGTAGGAATAAAAATTCAAAGAGCAGACGACGAGAGAAAGGGGAGAGCGTCGCGCGCCATCGACATTAACCAGGGACGAAGGAAGTCTGCTGTGCGAGAGGGTCGGTAGTGTCGCAACCATGGCAGGAGAACGAATATCGAATGAGGAGAGGCAAGTGAGAAAAAAAGGGGTGACGGAACCTGCACTACAATGGACGCGAGTAATCCTGTCGCGTCGTTAACTAACGCGCGCCTGCTAATAAGTCATTAGGGACTGGACGTGCGTGTGCACGTGTATATATCTGTGCGTGTCGCGCGTTTGTATAATGCGTGTCGTGGCACCGTTATCCACGCAATATGCGTGGATCGGTCCGCCATTTCGCCCCGCATACGTGCGTACGTGTGCACGCACGTCCGTTTGTAGCATCCCTCGCGGAAAGTCTACGTGTCTTGTTAGCGACACCCCTGGCGTTGGACGAGAGCCTCTTTCAGCTTTCGCTCTCTTCTTTCCTCCCTGCCCTTCTGATTTTTCACTGATTGTGAGTACGACTGTGCTCGTCGTCCACGCGATTCTCAGCTCGGCCGCAATAGGGGCTCTGATGCACGTACGAAACTCGAAATACACGCTCGCGAACAAATGCTATTAATTTATATCGAGAGATAGAACAGAGAGAAATGTGCATGCACACTCGTATGTTCGTTACTTATTGTTAATTTGCATGGCGAATAAAGTCGCGTCTATACCTTTCTCGACGCGCTATGTCGAAGCAGCACATTCACGGGCGGAGACACGCACGGATATGTGACTGAAATAGGTGAAGCATTGCCGCCGGTATGGGTGAATGTAAAACCCTGTATAAATTCGAAGAGAACTCGTTGCGTGCCCGCATCTGTACTCGTGTATACTTTCGATTGACGCAAACGCGCGCGCTCGCGTGAGTTACACGTAGAAGAGGACGGTCTCTCGACGGGTAATGATCATGATTGAATAAGAATGAGGCCGTGGAAGCCAATACAATTAACCCCAACGACATACCATTGCTAGAACGACAAGACGCTTACCGTGCGCGACCTTCATTGTGTCGTATCGCGCGACCATGTGATCTGTATACGAATATATCGTAATATTGCGGCGCCGCGTTAATTTTATTCGTGAATCGTGAGTAAATGTGTTACAGTGTTGTCTAAAGTTCCTGGATGTTGAAAACGCCGCAAAATAAAAAAATAAGAATAAAACGACATTTATAACATTTATATTATATGAAAAAGAGACGCTCCGAGAGGAAGTCTCTTCAGGATTGCCAGCTAAAAATGCACTATATTACATTAATGGGCACTTAACAGATAAATGTTTTTTTTTTTTGTATGATAACGCGACGATAATAAGTAACTGCGTTTGGTAAGAAAATACATATATAAAAATTAATGTATTCGATATCTCACCCTTTTTCCGCGTTTGATTATATTGCAATGTAGACGCTTCTTTCATAGCTGAAACCGCTCGCACGAGAATGGCAAGCGAAAGAACGACGAAAGGAATGTTTCTAGATCATTTTGCGGCCGCAATTATTGCGGGATAGATGTTGGTATCGTGGTAGCGCGCGCGTGCTGGGTTTATGTCGCCGGGCATGCACCTGCAAAGTGAGCCGATGAATGGAGACGCAACTCGTGCGAGATTCATCGCGCTGCCCTTTACAGGCGTGCGATGACTTTATTATTGCCAGTTGCACACACGAGGGGCATTCGTTCCGACCTTGGGCACCGTATATCGGTGCGTGATGACTGTGACTGTTACTTTGCAAGCTGCAATAATAGATTGAATCGAGCTGCACACTTAGCTTTAAAAATAATAATTATAAATGCTACAAATATATATGTATACTATAATACTAAACTGTTGACGTTTAATAATTTTGTCGAAGTTTGTTTTCCTGCGTGCGCGTTTTTCATAATCGGTTTCGACAGATTTTGGCATTTTTTGGATGAAGAAAATGATTTAGAATCCATGAACGACCGCTATATAAAGGAAAAAAAAATCCGCGACGGAAGACATAATCCGACTCCGATCTACGATGTCCCCTTCCAAGAATAATCCGGTTTTCACGGCGCTTCTGAAATACGTTCGGTTCTGCCGGCGATATCCTGCGTCTCGCCAAATAACATTTACACCCACGTATCCAATGATCCTCCTTATGCATGTGTATATGTGCGCGCATCTCGCGGCGATCTTTGCGTTTCCGTCTCAAGGTAGACTGGTGTCGCCTTCCAAGGCTTCGCCTATTCCTTCGTCGCGTCGCTTTTTGCCGTCGCGAAAAGACACAGCAAAGTCGTTTCCTCCGTCGTTCTGAAAGACGATGCGACCAGTTTCTTGCGGAAACTCTCGTAGCAATTAGCGCCGACTTTCAGATAAATGATTGAAATTCAATACGTAGCAGCGTTGTTCGTCTCGTGGCTGAAGCGGTTTCCGTTCTTCCCGTCATCGTTGCACAACAACGTGCGGCTCATAATTAATATACCGACGCGATAGTCCGACAATGCCGCTCGGCTCGCCCCCTTTTAAATCAAGTTTTCGCAAAAGCATCGAATTTCACGACGAGATGAGGTCGCCGTTTCGGAGAACGGGAGCCATTTGCGATTATATATTTCCAGCTTCTACTACACCGGCTTCTTCATTTTCTCCGTCTAAAGTATCAATTTCCATCGCCATACCTATTTTAATGACTTTATAAAGATTAATAATTAGGAAATAAGAGAGAAAATAAATGCTGTTCGCTTAATGTTTCTGTTATCGTATATTAAATAAAGCTTCGTCGATAATATCGGAACACTGATGTCTAAATTACAAAAAAAAATCATTCTAAAAACACATATCTATTATAATATACATAATAATCTAGTATATATTTAATTAATATTCATTCCTGATTTTTTAAAGTCATGATTTTCGGCAATCAAGTCTTTTCCAAAAAATACAAATAAATTTCAATCGAATGTATTCTTTATGACTTAAATCAAAATCAATTTCTAACATTTCAGCAGTTCAGCTTCTAACAGTTTTAAACTTATAAACCGGCAATAGACGTTAATGGATCCTGTAATCAATAGAGACACCTAATGGTAGATCGTGCATATGATGAACTACTTTACATACGTGTCAAGAAGTCACCCCCAACGGGAAAGTTGCTACTCATCTAGGATGAGGCTTACCCGGACGACAACATTCAGGTGAACGTGAGTCTGCAGGACTTCAAGACGAGTTGGTGTTTACGATGCAGGAGCTAGGTATAACATTGCCGTCAGACGGCCCGTCCGAAAACTTTCGAGACAGTGAAGCCGGGCGGGAACACACGCGGATGAAGTTTCGTGAATTATTTACGACCGCGCTGGTCAATTCATACGAAAGGAGAAAGCGCTAATTGAAAGTCTGTATTTCGAAGCGGCTCGAGTTTAATTATATTTGAGAGCGTTCCTATGTTTTAGAGCGTATTAAACGTCACTCGAACGCCGTTGTGTATTTTAATTGCATTTCTGACGAGTGACATATACTGGAGACTAAATATGAACTGACAGGGTTTTACGTTATTTCGTTATTGTTTCGTTATTTAGCAACTGCATACTTATAGAAGATGATAGACTCTTGTATAATAAACGATTACATTCACATTACTTTTTTCGAGGGAACATTGCGAAACCATGAGCTATTAATATACGTCAAGGTACATCAGCGTTTCTAACTGTATCACAAATTATCCAACACCTATACGTGTTCATGAACCGC
>NW_021851492.1:565745-579594 GCF_003651465.1 Formica exsecta | reverse complement strand
ACACCTATACGTGTTCATGAACCGCTCTCCTCGTAAAAGGAAACGAGAAGAAGCTCCCTAGCAAGAGGAAGTGATGGAGTTCAAAGCTCCGAGCGAAATCAAAGGGAACGCGAGATGCTCTTCCGCGAGACGCGATGTCGCCGGCGTCGACTAGCTTCACCCGATTCTATCTTGATGCCTCGGAGGTTCACAAAGCGGATAGCAATTTAATAGAGAGTACAGGTAGCAGGAGGACGTTACGTGAAAGAAGCAATCTACGCGGTTTCATTTCTCGGAATCGCTCCCGTCGGGGCGATTCCAGGGCGCTGTCGCGATCGGAAAGAACTGCGAATTAATCGACGACTTCCGACGAGTCATTCACGCTACAGGAGTTGTACGTTTTCGCAGTATCCTCGAGTAATCTTAATACCCCGTTCTTACGGTATTAATAGTAGCGGTCGATGAAAAATCGTCCGCTGGAGACGTAGGCAGTCGCGCGATGAAAACGCATTAGCGACGATGTACGCCGTGAAGAAAAGAACGAAGAAAAAGATGGTATAGAAAAGGATGACGACAACGACGGAAAAAAGAGAATGCGCCGGGTATATAGGCGAGTTA
Organism: Formica exsecta; assembly: GCF_003651465.1. NCBI lineage: Eukaryota > Metazoa > Arthropoda > Insecta > Hymenoptera > Formicidae > Formica > Formica exsecta. Next base: position 578,997 of record NW_021851492.1, on the reverse strand, counting down.
ATAGACCATCGCGACGCTGTTTAATAAGATATTTAGGAGCCGCGAAGAGCCTCTTAATCTACCCTCGTATAAACGGCGCTTATGCAGACGTAACAACGTCCGACGACGACGGGCGAGAGAGTCCCACTTAATGGGACAAGTCCTAAAGCTGGCTTAACTCGAAATAAAAGCCGGCGATTTATAAATCTTATGTCCTTGACGCGGTGTTTGTGGTGTCTCTCGTCCAGCAGCATCGTCATCGTCCAATCATTTGTCCTCGTAGTCTGCGCGATATATCGATTTACATTCTAGTCTATAGTGTCATTAAAAGTCGCCACATGATTTTTATTTTTAAAAGATACACCTCACACTACGCTACTTTTCAAAAATTCTAATTTAATCGCCGCGATTATCACGAGATTTATCATTTTGCAATCAGCTAATGATCGATTCGTCGAGAATGCATTTTTCGATCGCGAATCGGGACGAGACGAGGTCAACGAACCACCTAATCGGCCATGACAAAGTCACGTTTTTCAAGGTCGCTCGATTCCGGTTCATCCGCTCCGCTGCGTGTCGCCCGCGGCCAATCGTCCAGGCCGAGCTCAGGAAATGGGCTGACGATGAAAGATCAACTTGGTAATGCAATATCAACCTCTCGCAGTAGGTAGAGATAATGGCGTGACCGCATTACGGCACGATACGCCAATTAACGTCAGCCAAGTCTCGAGGATGAAGTTATGGCCGGTCAGGCTCGAGAGCGTCTCAGCCCATAATACTAGTACAGTATAGTACTCGCCGGAGAATGACAGAGGTGTACTCGCGCGCGAGGGAGCAGGACGGAGAAAATGAGGAGAGATAGATTCAATCCCTGAGATTTTCCGCCGTTCGAGAGGCGAACGAGCGAGCGCGAGCGCGCGCGTGAATTGGATAATCCGTGACGTCGTTGTCGGTTGGAAGATTAGTCGCGCGTAAAGGGATGATTATCGGACTTAATCGGCGAACTCATCGTCTGCGAAAATAAATAACACCTCTCGCCTCGTTTGCTGATTCGATCAATCGTGTTTTTACACACGGTCGACGAGAGCGAACGAGAGGTATAATAAATACGCGATGTTTTTGCGGATAAAAAACGACTCGCGCGAAACGGATGGAATTCGCGACGGGCGGGGACCATCCGTAATTGGTCGTCGCTTTTCGTCTCTGAATCGTTTCTCTGAGCGAAGCGTTTCCTTCCGGAAGATTTCCCAGATTGATATCGCGATATCAATGCGTTACGCGAATCTCGAAGATGCGCCAGATGCGCGGCGCGACGCGAGAACAGCTGCGAGGCCCAGACGTGGCTGCTGGCCGGATGATGCGCGCGAGAGGCACAGAAGAGGCGAAACGCGTGTGAATTATGGAAATGAGAACGAGCGGACGCGTTATTGGCTTCGGGCGCTGATCGCAATCGCGTAATTGTCGATCGACGGTGCAGGTGAAAAAAAAAAGAGAGAAATAAAGCTGCCCGACCGCGCACGCTGCCAGCAACGATACGCTCGATAATCTCGCTGTTAAACAACTTGGACGCGTAAATCATGGCACGTGCGCTGCTTTAAAAACTGTCTCGCGCGACCGTACGCTCTGATAAACGCACATGCTTCCTCAAAAGTATTACGCGAAAGAATATTTTACGCACGACATATAGGTAATCTTGTTAAATTTTTTGCGCTTATGTAAAACAAAGAGTTTCATTAGAATCGCTAAGAAAAATAATCTTTTTATACATTCGTATTAAAGTAAACTATCATAGATAAAAACCTTAGCAATAATAAAAAAATTGTATAAAATGTTTCGAGAAATTGCAGATATTGCAAAGATCACAAACAAATTTTTTCGCTAATAATTTTGTTTCCAAGAACTGAAAAGATGTATGCATTATGGTCTTCGTCAAACTGCATACTCAATTATAATAATCATCTGATTACTATATATTATCTTTAAATATTTCAGGTGTAACTCTGATATTTTTTTCTATGAATGGATAGATTAATTATTCAATCTTTTTCCCCCAAAAAATGACATTACCTTTGGATTTATTTAAGGGACAGCAACATTATTTCTGACAACGAGCTCGCGCCATGAGAGAAGTCTAAAGACAAGTCTAGACTCGCGTCTAGAGAAGAAGAAAACTCGATGAAAGTTCTCATCAGTGGATTGCGTTTCCCTCGCGTGTCGGGTATTTTTTCCCTCTCTCGGTGTCTCGCGCGTCTACATGTCCGGGATATCAAGCGCCGATTCCTTGTATCAGCCACTTACATCTTCGGCATGAACGCGAGATCGGCGAAGCGAAGGACTGGCTTTCTTGAGGAAAAGCGCATTGCTTTCCGAGCATCATTTCCTATCCTGGCAAGTGGAGTCGAGTGTATCTCTCGTTCTCTGACGGACGAGCCGCGGTAGCTGACAAGTTGCCCCATTACAATCGTACCGCATACGCGCCACCCAGACGCGGGTAGCTCGCGCTCGCAGCAGGACCTCCGTGTTCGCAGTCTCTTAAAACTCTTTCTCGTCTGTGCCTCCTCGGTCTTCGTCTTCCTCTACCGCTCCCGTTCTTGTTCCTTCGATCGCTCGCCAACTTCGCAAACGTATCATAGCGGTTTCGTCGTTTCCTCAACGGGGATGACTTTCGTAGAATGTAAAAGAAATATATTCGGAGAAATACCTCTTTACGACCAAAAGACGATTGTGAGATAATAAAGGATAAAATAGTAATTGTCTGATTATATATTGAAAGAAATTAATTATTGTATATTTTAATTAAATTTATATATGTCAAATTGACGTCTGTAATTGTATATAATTTAAATATCCAGCAATCAGAGCAAAAATAATATTGTTGCACTGAAACAGGAAAGAAAACTGCATGTGAATGCAATGATTATCTTAATATTATTCTAGCGGGACGCTCGATGACGTAATTAGCCATTCGTTTGAAATTCAATCCACAAGATAAATCGGCCGAGACTTCTATAGAATGTACCAACTGCTTATTAATATGCTCTCTTTCATAAAATTAAATGTGCAATGCAAACGATATACGCGATTATTATATCTCAAAACCACCGTGGCACTGAATGAGCTTGCGCTCGCGGAAAATTTCGAAGATTCCTAAATGGAGAATGAGTAAGAATCAAACATTCATACTATTATAATTAATGCGTTCACATCTCAAGAGGTCGAAAGGAGAGGATGCGTTTGAATAGCGGATAAACCGACGTTGTACAAGAACGTTATCGCTCGTTATACGGCAAAACCGTGAATACACAGTCTTCTTAGTTCTCTTTCTCTCTCTCTCTCTCTCTCTCTCTCTCTCTCTCTCTCTCTCAGTTCGAAGATTCGTCATCGTCGTCGACGTTCCCGGCGGCAATTAAGCGAATGCTTCTCGGCGCGTGCAAAAGTTTCCAACAATATCACAGCGACCGACAGTAAGTGAGAGGCGCAACCGGATTTCGTCGCGTTTGCGAAGTTGCTCCGCGCCGCTTTTGTCGAGCGAAAAGGAAATACGATGTCCGAACTGCATTTCCCCAACGCCAACTGCATCCCATTCTCTCTCCCTCGGAATGTGAGAGAAAGTCCGTAAAACGCTCAACCCGGAACTTCTCACCTCGTCCCAGTCCGCTAGACTTCGTTCTCGCGCGCGTTCTCCATTCATTTCGAGAAAAGTTTAGCATCGCGAGACGAGACGGCCGGAAGTCAATTATCGTGAGAGACGTAGCCGGCTCGTTACTTCCCAAGAAAATTGCACTTCGGTATTTGCGGAGCGTCTTCGGTCTTTCGTAGCTTCGGACGCGATCGAAAAGAAGGGAAATGCAAGCAACGAGTAAAAGTAGAAATTTAGCGACAAAGTTCGCCTTATGCAGAATTATTTCTCTCTAGTAATGCAGCATGAATAAAAATTACTGCAAAAGGTAAGACCGTTAAATTCGATGCAATTGACTAGTCTTATTTTCGTGTCTTCAATTTGCCGGAACCGTGAAAGTCACATATCGTAAATCTCGTGCAATGCACATATCATGTACAATGGATGGTACTCAGTATATTCGCGCGACAAGTACCATTCACACGCGGCGATATACCGAAAATCCCTTTCACAACGAGGCGCTTTAAATTCTATAAACTTCTGAAAGCCGGCGCGCGGAGTGACTAGCGATTCTTATATCGTGAAGGATTTAAGACTCCGCGACAATCGCGGCTGTCCGGAGCGACGAATGCGCTTGGAATAAAGTCGGGGCGAAGTTCGCGAATAATTCAACGGATTCTCGCGGCGTTTCTTCGAATTCTTCTCCGGCACGACACGCCACTTTTCATCGCTCTCTCTGTCTAGAATGTTTGCAGGCGCGCTAAAAGTGACGCCAATTAACGCAAATTATGAGACGCGAGGGAACAAATTTATCGACGTAGTTCGAGTTGGTCGGGGCCACTTCTCTCGAACATAATTCGAGAACATTTCATAGCTGCTTGACGATTCACGAACTCTTTCTCGTTCGGTCTTGTTGTATACGGAGAAGAACGAACGCGAAACCGCGAGAGAAAAAGGGAGGGACCAGCGGGAGAGCAACATCATGGCAAACTACGGTCCTTAAGTTGATTGCGCGAGAGGGCCGGAGCTGTGAGGCCACTTCATCGTTAATTGTAATTTGACGTTTAGTTTGGGCACCGCTGATGTGCTCTCGGCCCATAATTTTAATCCTTTAGTCGTCGAGACGATTTCGCTCCAAAACATCCGAAAGCCTCGCGAAATTAATGAACTTAAGCTCGATTTACGCGGAGAGGGAGACCGTGGAGGATCAAAAGATGACGATGAGGACATTGACGGAATAAGCCGTGAGGACGTTTAACTTTTAACGGTTCCTGTTGCGACAAGAAAAAGAAGAAGAGGAAAAGAAAACGAAAGAAAAGGAGACAAAATGAAGGGAGCGAGGGAGGTAGCTACAAAGAGAATCCCCCCTCGAGAGTACAAACTAACCCTCTGGTTTGTTCAATTAAGCCGGAATACATACAGACGACGTGCGTTTACACGACGGAATATCGCGACGCTTTCTGACCAAGTAGATGTTGTTTGTAACAATGAGATGTTTTAATTAACGAAAATTTAATTAACGAAATTGAAACAGCCCTAAATGCGTAATAAATAAGCACACGGCGTTGAATGCTGTTGAGCAAACGACTAAAGTAAGCTTTATCTCAAATTCTACCTAGAGTAAAATAAACAGATATATATACATATAACACAAGAATATATTAAATTAATAGATAGTTATTGGTTGATACATTTCTTTTATGACAGAAATACAAGTCTTTTACACTACCAATACAACTTTTAAATTCGATTTGACTAAATCCGAGATATAAATATTCACGTTCATAGATTTCTGTGGTATACGAATTGCTGTAGAAAGATCCTTTTACGAAATCCTTGATTGGGTTCTCTTACATGCCAGCATGTGGGCTTGCGGTTAATCCCGTCATACTTCACGAATATTATCATCAAAGAAACTCAACTAGGAATCTAACCCGTCGTTGTAGATCACCCGACGATAAAGGCGAAATAACGACAACACCCATCTCTCGCCTGTGTAACACGCACGTGTCCGTCCACGCACTCGAAAACGTGGGCTAAGGAAACACACGCGGGCTCTCGTGCGACTTTAATAACCAATAAATAACGCTGAACGCGTCTCGTGTTTTGATAGGGAAGACGCCATCTTCGCGGCCTGGCTATTATAATCCCCTTTTTTTATCTCTTCTCCCGAGACACCCGCATGTCTGTGAGTATGCATAATCATTATCCCCGCGACTCTCACGGATAGCGCGCTTACCCTTAAATCACGATGCTGTCTAACGAAAAAGCTAATCCTGATTCATACCGAGAAGATGTGGCTAGTCGATGCTGGCGAAACTCCTGATCCGGATGGCGTGGCCGATTTCGTATTCTTATGTGAAAACTGCGAAGCAGGAGAAACGGTTAGACGTTCGTAAGAGATAATTGGAAATATGATGTGTCGAGAGAATTAAGAAATAAGAGTAAATTTAATCTATTAGATAATATAAATTTATATATAAATATAAATTATACATAATATAAATTTATATATAAATATAAGATAAATTTATGTATAACATTGCCATAAAAATATAACCAGTTATATACTCTTATTAAAGATTTATCGCTGTCTATTAGATATTGTTAACAAATTTCTTGTACATTTATCATTTATATCTTTAAGAGTATCAAATACTGCTTTTTTAATATTCTAATCGGATGAGGTACTGTCAATTGCCAATAAATCTATTTTTAAACTACAACTATTTTGCTTCTTTTTTTTCTCTCATAATGGGTTTTATCTCGTTTAAATTCAAGAATTAATATAATCATGTGGGTCAAAATATTCGTAGCGCGGCTTCAGTATTCTGCTTACGAACCGGGACATTCGACGATGAATTATGGAAGGCATTAGCAAATCTGATTATATCCTCTTAAGACAAGAGCTCCGCGTAATCCTAGGCAACTGGCGAAACCTTCGCGCAATGTTTCAGACTCTCAGAACCGCAATTAGCTCGTACGAGGATGCGAGCAGAGCTATCCACCGTCCGCCTGTCGAGACAGAGAATCTGAGCTTGAGTGGCGGACAGGACGGAGCTATGTCGAAAGAGAGAGAGAGAGAGAGAGAGAGAGAGAGAGAGAGAGAGAGAGAGAGAGAGAGATAGTTAGCACAGACAATGGTCGCACCTCAATGCGGATTACGTCGTGGGCACTCGAATGTCGTGGGAAATAAAGTAAGACCATATTTATATACGCGTGACAGAAGTCCTTCGTTTTGTCGTACCGATGTCGGTGACATCTTTCTCGCGGATAATCTTGAATCTATGATGACTTTTATTCAGAATCCTCATAGGGTGGATATTGATCGGTCTATGAAATCTCACGACTACGTCGTGATATAGTACTGAATATTCATAGAAGATGTATATGTATATGTAATAAGCCACTCGTCATCATATAAAAAATCCATAAATACATTATACGATTGTAGAAATATCATAACAAAATATTTTTAGTATTTGCAATATAAAAATAAATAATATATAAGCAAAGAAAGAGAAGAGAAAAAGAACAACATTTTAAATGATTTGTATTGTGTGATAAAATTTGAAGATAAAAAATTGTATTTATAATTTTGTCGCGTGTAAAACATACACGTTTGAATAATTAAAATATCATACATTTACAAAATACATACCAGAATATATACGTATATCTATATATGTGCGACACGTCAAATTATAAAAAAATTTGTGTTTTAATTTTTATCACAAATTATACCTACATCAAGCAGCGGCCTTAAAACAAGTATCGATATTCATATTAAACGGTCAATGACATCGGAAGAGAGAACAAAAGTGAAAGCTCGCGATCGATTGACGGCGATGAAACGTGCGTTGACTCGCGAACGTCACGATCGAATCTTCCCCTTTCGATGTCCTTTTATCTCCGCCGCTCGTTGATATGTCGTCCGGTACTCAACTATTCATATACATCTGATAAACTTTGATCGAACGTAACAGCTAGATGACAGGTTAGGTTAGATATAGATGAATAGATGTAGAAAAAATAAAAGGTATAAATATATGCTTTAAAATTTAACTAAACTTCCTTAAAACCTATCAATCTTTTTACCGCAATTTGTGAAAATATTTCAATAATCATATTATTTTTTCTTATCGAAACTTTTATCGAAATAATATAATTACATTACAGAATATATGTATACAGAAATGTATTTACGTGAAAAAAGAAAAATTTTGGAAGGCGATATAAAAAAATATCCGCTGTTGAGAGAAAAGTATCTTAAATTAAATCGTGCATTGAAATATTCACATTTTCAGTATATCGTAAAAATATTCATGCGAACATAATCCTTTTGCTTGATATCACGCGGAGGAAAATGTACGTTACAGACTTTCCTCGGTTTAGCCAGTAATCGAGAACGCTCGCCAGAACGCGACGTTGGGAGTCACTTAAAAAACGCTTACACAGAAAATTCACGAGTGCCGGTATACATATATAAAGAAAGGCGAGGGGTTGTGCGAGGTACGGTATGTGTGTGCACCGAATGAGTCAGATGCCGTCACGTATATATAAACCGGCGATCCTTCTCGTCTACAAACGTTTCTCCTCGGATGCTGCGATCCTGGTCCTGTCGCGATCGCAGCGCATAATACAACGCGCAAAAAATGCGTGAGCGCGACGAAAACAATTGCGTAAACTAATAATTCTGGCTTATTCTCTTTAATACGAAATTTCTTGCAGAGATTTTTTCGAGGAAACCTTCTCGGTGTCGACCTTCACCGCTGAAATCGGTATGTGCGTCGCATCCTGACATACCTAACGGATGCGCGATGAAGTTTCAGTCCATCAAAGGCCACATACGACAGGACTTATTGTTAGGCGTACGTAAACATTCTTGTTGCACGACTCGTCATGCAAAAAGAAACGATCACTCTCTGAGACCATCGTCAAGGCAATCGAATTTATTTATGTACCGTCTACGACCGTTCGTCAGTTGGCTACCGATCTTTTCGAAACACGGACAACGGCTATGCAGACGGAATTTAATTAGTGCCTTTTTGTTATCGTAAAACGATGTGGCTGGCGGTGATTCATGTAACGTGATCGGAATAAAGGCTATTGTGTCCAATAATAATAATAATAATGTCACACAAAAAAGATATTTGCGCGCACTTCACTTTTACTTAGTGTGTGTGAAAATCCGAATACAGGGGGTAATAATTGAATAAAATATATATTATATAAAATATACTAACTTGGCTCACATATTTAACTTCCGATGTATACAACTTTTCAAAAAAGATATGTATTTGAGGAAAAGAAAGGAGATAAAATGAAGATTAATTGAATTAAAATTTAGATTTAAATGTATGAATAATTTTTAAATTTTTTAAATATTTAAAAAATTATGATAAAATAATATACAAATCCCCATAATGTTCGTGACTAACTTTCAAATATATGTTTCATGAGATTCATGTCTACATTTTGCTATTTAGATTACGAAATACAAGATTGCGAAAGAAAGAAATTTGCTAAGCAATGTTTGATCCAGATACTCAATTAGGTACTCATTTTAATATCATGCGTGACTCTGTTTCTCAGTAATATGTTTCTACATGACATTGCATACATCGCTGTTTAGTAATAGCTGCTTTCATGCGCATGCACAAAGAGAATCGAGAATCCTTAATTGATTTAACTGTACTTGCAGTCGTATTCGGTCTATTTCGCTTGCTAAGAGATGTAATTCCGTAGTAACGTCTATTGTGCTGCTATAGTAACAAGTTATCTCTGTTGCTAAGTCGAATGTATGTGTGTATCTTTAGCTGGCTTCTCTTTCTCGCGTCGCGTCGGCCGTCCACCCGATTGTAACCCGAACGAAAGTTCACGATAAAGAATTCCGTGGGCGCTGCATCGATAATATATCGCGCGTAAAGAAAAGGATTAAGCACGCCCGAGCAGCCAAAGCGTGGTTCCGTCAAGATTAAAATAACGAAGAAAAACGCCATTCACGAACGAAAGAACGGCGATTAAATTTTAATACGATTGAATTCGAATCTTAGGATAATGCTAATATAAGATATCTGAAAATAATCTTTTCCCTGAGTAAATATATATATATATGTATATATAATTTTTACATAAAATCTTTGCATACATAGAGAGACAAAAAAAACTTATAATTATAAAGTTATGCTACATAAAAAGTATATAGATTAATAGTAAATAAATTTTGAAATTCTCTTTGTGTGTATATATATATTACTTATAATTATTAGTTTATCTAAATTATATATCAAATATATATATACAAGAGATCGTTTCCGTGATGCTATTTGCAACCTGTTATTCCAAATATGCAATGTATGTCAACCACTTTGGCAAAGTCGAGCGCGCAGCTTTCGAACGATATAAATTCCGAACTCTCGGCGCGAATAGTTAGGAACCGAGAGAAGAGGCGCGCATCGCAAATATAACGACGCTTAGGATTGCACGGGGAACGCAGAGTTTAGAAACATCGCGTAAAGTCGAGCTTTTCATGGAGCATTGGATGGTACCAACGCGGTCGGATTATGGAAATGTCCGAACTCACGGCGTCCCCAACTCGTTTCTGTAGCGCGCGTTCTCAGCCGGGCCTAACACGACTCTTTATTATTGTAATGCCCGAAGTTACGGCCGCGCAGCCTCGCGCCTGAGCCCCCTGATATAAGGCTTAATTTATGAAAATGGACGTAAAATAGAAGCCGGCGACGTCATCGCGCGACTCTCTCTTCGGTAACGCCGAATATCTCAGTGCCCCCCTCGCGTGTTTCTCAATCCTTCCAAACTCTTCACTATGTTCATGTTGTCTTCCGCTACTGGTATTCGAATTTACGAAATCTAATGGAGAGGAAATCAGATGAGATTTTATACGTCAAATATGTATACATATACATGCAATTTCATATTAATTTCTATGTAAGCCCCAATACATGCTCGGTATTTCGGTAGAATTCGTAGTATTCAATGTCGAATGAACGAAAGAAATCGAATTCTTAATCAGAGATTTCGATTGATCGATGTACCGGTATTTAAGATCGCGATGTAAATTGTACGAAATTTATGCGACAGTGAAATTCAATTAAACGACGTAAGGCCAATTATGTAAATAACCATGTGATGGATCGTAATCTTACAACTAAAAGTTTTTTTTTTAAAATGCATGGGACGCGGATTGATTAATTGTTTGTATTTTCATAAAAATCTCTTAATTAATACCCTATTCTTACTTGAAGTTATATCTTTTGATCATCAAGCGGAATATATCTGAGTTCGAGTTTGAATTCCTGTGAACGATCTGTTCGCTATTATGTTTCTCGTAATTCCCAGATACTATGAGAATCGATCGAGGCCCGATGATGATTCGCAATACGATTGCTTGCGTACTCATAAGCTAGGACGACAATTACACGTACATAAATCGAACAAAGACGGGGAACAAGAGTGAAAGGTGCCATACGTAATCATAAGAAATTACCGTGAAAATTACACGCCGATTGTGCAAGAAGATCAGACAGATCGACCGGTAAATCGACATTCGATGTAAAAGTATCTTCTTACAAAGAGCGTTGCGTTGGCGTATGATCGAAAAATATAAATTTTTTAAAATAACAAGAGAAAGTTTTTTGTGCGAATCTGATCGTAAATATAGCAAATAAAATCGATGAGAGAAAATAAGTTTGCGGATAAATCGGAGAATATTTCTGGAAATTTTTTTCCCGATGTTACGCAAAGATATATATGCTATTTTTTTAAACGAACATATGAAAAAAATAACATGAAGCGCGATAAAGGGAGAAAATTAATCGTTCGGCTAGCTTTGATTTATCACTTTAACGTTTGCTGTATCAAAAAGTCCGCTACTTTTTCACGGTAAAACGAGCGGACGAATGTTTGATTGAGCCAAATAAGCGCGTTAAATTTTCGAATGGCACGTTTCGATCGATCGGCGGCTCGTAGGAGAAAAAAATCACGGATATTTTGCATTGTCAGCGACGAGAGTGGCATACGCGGAGGGTGGTTAAGCGGCAAATAAAACATATTGATATTTACAATTAAATGGGCGAGACAATGAACAAATACCGATTCATTCGACCGTGCGCGGAGAGCGGCGGTTCAATTTAATAAATATCTACCTATTAATTTTACCTTTTGGTCGCGCTGCGCCGATTGTTACCCCCTCGAATTATCTCATCTCGTTACTCACGTTTCTACCGCCCTTCTTCCCGATGGCGCGGAGAAGGAGATGAGGGGCCATCGAACTATTTTATTCGCAGCATCCCCCGCGTATTTGTTCACGCGTTTGTTTTGCGCTTGTTAACAGCCGGCCGCGCTTTACGCAAATCCGCCACTTCCTGCACTCGTTTGCATTTCATTAACTCTGACTTCCTCCGATTCCCTTTGCATATCACATGCGTTCGATAGACGTCGCGTCATTCGACAGACGCAACATAATGAAACCGACGAAATTATTTTTCTCTTCAACGCGTAGAATTTGGAAACGCGAGAGGCAGCAGCCATTAATTCTGCAGATTTTTATTTGTGATGAAACGCTTTTGGCTGAATATGTACACAGAACCTCTCTCGATAAACCATATTATTTTTCCATCGTATAACGGTTGCCTGTGAAATTTCAATCATATATTTTGCGATTCTATTACCTAATTATTATATTGAAATTACATTGAATGTTGTATTCTTGTCGTTTCTTTTAATATTTATCAATATAATATAAATAAGATAGATACATTGTGATGAATTGAACCCTTAGACATGATCCAAAAAATTTTTTAATTTTCGATCAAAATCATAGAAATTGTGCGACGATAGAAATAAGATAATAAATGATAAAAATGGATATTTTTTTTACTGATATATCGGGTAATCGATGGAAAATAGGAAATGGCGTCATTCTCGTTCTCACAAAGATGTTTATACAAGTTGTGTGTAAGAATTAACAAAGGAGACAGGCCTAGAATAGCCATAGCGAATCGTGGGAAGCCCTTCCGTGGGTATAGCACCTATGTGCAATCGATACCTATTTGCAGTACTGACTTGCCCTCCCTATCTACTTACTTGGTTACTCTAAGCAAGTATTTCCATGGTTCCATATCGGTTTCATTTGAATACCATAATATCGTAATATAGGGTGAAAATGGACAGACGCAAACGTCGAGGGAGAATATGCACAGAGCAAATATGCGTAATAAAGTTATCTATCTGTCGACCTTGTCTGTTACGTAACGCTGATGTAATAGCATTATCATCACAATATTCTTCGTGCAGATATAATAATAAATCTCATATCACATTGATTATTTACTTATCGAAATTAATAATAAAAAACTACATAATAACATAATTTAACACAATCGATGCTCGTTTACTCTCTCCCGAAATTCTGCCTGGACCCCGGTCAGTCCCTCGCCGCGGGCCGACCGATTACTTTCGAGTCGTTACAAGCAGTTTTTACTTACCTTCCTCGTTTCGGAAAGACCGTGAAGCGAAACAAACCGCTAACCACAATTCGTATGCGCGCGGAAAACGAGCGAGTCAGAATGACGCGTAAAGAAAAAAAAAAAAGAGGCGAAAAAGAAGAGATTGGCAAGCGAGAGGAGGGAA
>NW_021851492.1:560886-565465 GCF_003651465.1 Formica exsecta | reverse complement strand
GGGAAAGAGGAAGATCGCGACGAGTAGACACATACCTACACGTGTCCAGGAAACATGTTATTCTTTACAAACAAATATAATAATTTCAAGCCAAAATCGAGATGCCCTTTGATTCGAGTCTTTCCTTTTCACCACCTCAATTTTTCTGCATGTTCAACTTCTTCTTTCCTTCTCCCTGCTTTCTTTCTTCTGCTGTTTTTTTCAATCTTTTATCGAACCTTAATACACTGCGAAATAGACGCTAAAGCATAATTTATTTGCGCTCAAAAAAAAGGACGAGAGAAAGGTACGAGGAGTAAAAAAGGGCGTACGACTACCGGCCGGAAAAGAACCTTAACGCTCCGACAAGGCGCTTTCAAACCTGATTATTCACATAAATCAATAAATAACCCATTGGTACTGGGTCCGCTCGCCCGCTTCCAGTGTCTGGGAGCACCATTTCACATACATTATACCGCACGATGCATTAAGAAGACCCAAGGCCCCGCGAGCGACGATATATTATTTATTCCGCTTTTGGTGGCTGGCATCGTCGCGTAATAATGCGCCTAATGTTCCCAAACTTTGTGTATTTGGCCTGTACTCTGTGGCTCATTCCAAGTGAAAATGATCTCACCGACGATAAATTTGTTAGTCGTTCTGCACATCATTGGATTATGTTAATCGCAACCGACGAGTATTATTTGACGACGCTGGCAATATTCCTAACTACTTGTTTTGTACTTGAATGCTATTATAATTATTATTGATGGAGTTACTATATTCGGTGAAATTTACCATAAATGAGAAATAGAATGTTAAATAATGTTTCTTAAAAGCAATTTTATAACGAATAGTTTTATACTTGAATATTAAATGGAGATTTTAGGGATATATACTATAAATTAAAACAACTTTTATTTACTATTAAATACTTTCTATTGACATAGGCTCTAATAGAATAAAATATATATTTAATAAAATATTTATTTAATTATGTAATATATATTTAATAGAGAAAATATATATTTAATTATTTTTCGTATTTCATGTATCAATCATAAAATCATAATACTTGGCATTTCTTTACTGAATAGCAAAACATGCAAAATACATCTATTTCCCGAGCATTAGAAAGTAAAGATTTACATAGAAGGAAAAAATTTCATATAGAATATAGTGCAACGCGTACTCGTTGTTTCAATAAAACAGCAATTTCACATTCACATGCAAAACGCAGCGTGTAACGAAGATCCAAAGCAATTCCCATTGGGGATGAATGCGGCGGTATCGCTCTCCGCGAGAATCATTGGATTATGCTAATCGCCAGCGATGAGTGATATTATTCGGTTATACCAGGCACGCTCGTGGCCATTCATCTAGCCCCGAGCCTTCCGGTTATCTCGCAACCCCACGGATCCTGGGAGCGAGTCGGTTGGAACGGCGGGACTAAGGGGTACCGACGTGTCCCGTGCATTCGTGCATCATCCCTTCCGGTCAGGGTCAAGGTTCGTATGTGCACGTGTTCGGGATTATGCCGCGCTTCCGCAATCACCCCGCTCGGCCGTTCGTTCGGTTATCGATACCGACACATGTTCGGCCTGCCGCGGTACTCGCGCCATCGACGCGAAATTAATCATCTCGCGGATAAGTGCGGTGAAGTAACGAATCAGGTGGATTAATGGGATAGGCGGCGTATTATTATAATTACTTCGAGTGCGTATCGTCGTAGATAAATATTATTCCTCGCCGCAATATCGGATGCGTTAAATTAGCCGTTAATTAAGTTTCGTTTAGCGAAATAATTAAAACTAACGTCATGATAATCAAGCCTGAAAGTTTACATAAGGGGCGCTGAAAATGCGAATAAAAGATTCTGTGTCATCATGGGGCTTATCTTTACGCTTATATAATATCGCCTCTAGTCTCGCTGTCATTTACTTCAAATTAAACTATAATTAGCGATATATATATATATATATCGCGTCATCGCTACTTTCGGTAATTTATTCATAAGTCATTTTCGCAGGAGAGGGTTTGCAACAAAATTATATCGTAGTAACGCTATCTTGATATAACGAGACCAATCTCATAAATAATTTTGCGGGCGCGATTAGTCTCTAAGTGCCTGCGGATCTGTATCTTGAGAGCATAAATACAAAAGCGGAATCGGTTGCTGCGAAGCATAAAGAAGCACGAGCATCAATAATAAATGTAATAGGAACAATAAACATTTCTTCAAGAATATATTTTTGTATGCTATGTTTAAATAATAAGGGAAGCTAGAAAATTAGTTGGATCTTTTTAAATCTTTTTGCATAAAGTTAAAAACAATTAATTTTCACGCGTCCTCACTTCACGATGAGAAATTGTGTAAAAGACGTTTAATGAAAATCATATATCATCTTTACCGAGCCAAAGTTCATAGTTCATGCATGCGGAGATATCAACCACGGCCACGCCTTATCTTATCAACAGTGTTTCGAGCAAAGATATTAATCGAGTACATACCTTACTCGCGATGAGGTTAAAGCAAGTTCATAGATAATAGATAGATAAATGGATCGATATGTTGCATTACGGGATATGTACATTATTCATTATAAATATATTGGTCGTTAATTATGCTCTCGAAATAATTATACGACATTAACTTATAAAATAACTACTAACACAATTTTGAAGCGTGAACTAACTAAATTTTCTAGATTCACCTATCAATCTCGTATTAACATTTTTTCAGCATGATTCAACAAATTCGACATTGTTTAAAACAACTTGTTAAGAGAAATGAAAATAGACGAGATCTTCACGCACATCTCTTACCATCGCATCGTGTAACTTGTGCTTGTAACGGTAAGAATCGAGGGGCAGAAGATGAAGTCGTAAAAATGGCGGGAGAAGCTGGTTGTTTTTGACTCGAAGTGGACCTGCTTGGCTAGTGCAGGTATTTACTAGATGTCTATGTATATATTATATATTATATATGTACATATATATATATGTATTATGTATATATATACATATACTCCTTCCTCTTCAACAACAAATCGCTGCATCTTTACCTATGTTGCTGGAGCTTATTCGTCTCGAAGAACAGCCGTATAGTTCGAAAGTTCTTTGGATTTGACAGGACGTCGATTGCCGCTGCGATTCGCAGAGTTTGCCATCTCATAGACAGACGAGCATGAAGATAAGAGTGTATCGGATCGAAATGCACTTTGCGTCGTCGCGTTTGTAAGAGAAAAACGTATCGGCGCATTAATCATTCAGCGGAAAACTAATATGTATTAGAATTGAATTTACATATCAATGATACAACAGGCGCGTGCGCAAATACTGTGAATCGGTACACTCGCTAAGATTTATGGTTAATATTGACAAATGGGTTGCTCGAACGAACGAAAAAAAAAAAAAACTGGGATTTATTGGTCATTATTCACGCGGATTATTGCGGGAACGCTTTAAGTCGCTGAGTTACCTCCCGAAGGGGTTTCGGAAACTTCAAGTCCGGTGGCCATAGTGCGTACAATCATGATTAAATAAATGTCAAGCCTTTAACATTGAAATTTCTCTCTTCATGCTGCTACAAAAATGGCACCATATGCCTTTACCGTACTATTAGAAATCACTCCTATCTAGGATTTATTGACCATTGTTCAATACGGGAATTGTAAACCGTTTCTCATAGTGCTAAAAATTTCCTCGCAATTCAACGATTCGAGATGGTATCGTTATTTTTAGTGGCATAACATGTAATCGCTATTGAATGCTATATTGAATCGCGGATTAGCCAATTCTGATTTTTTTAAAAATAATTATTGATCATTGTCACGCTGTTCTTATTGACCATTAATCGAACGCTTAGTTTTACTACGGTTATTATATACAATATAAACAGCCAATTAAATAATCTGAGTTTTTATATTAAGGCATAATAAAAATTCCTTATACATCCGCGATCCACAGATGTGGACTATATAACATCAACGTTGAAGGAAAATTGGTTAAATTGTACAGCTAAGAGTCGTAATCTGGCTCGAAAATTTTCGGTGATAAGTTGCCATGAGAACGCTAATTAATTCGGTATCCGTTATTTAGTATTTTTATCTAACGCTTTACCGCGTTTGGTAGTTTTATTTCGAAATTAGTTCCACGAGTAACGTGATTTTTATTCGAAACATCATTTAAAATTATATCAAGAACGTATAAAGAGAAAAGAAATCTTCACTAATAATAAATTATATATATATATATTTTTTTTTTATTTATGTAATTAAAAACAATAACTTATCAATGTGGAAAACACAATACAACTGCTACAAGCATTTATCAACGGAAATACAAGACGTCGATCTCCCTTCGTAGGATTTAGCCGCATTAACGCGAAACAATTTACCTAAAATGCTTCGACCTGCTGAAATGGCCGTGTAAACGCATGCGAACCCTCGCAAAATCGGGAGACATGAATGTAACATCCCATGTCGAGTTATCGAGGGGTTAAAGAGAAAGAGAAAGAGAGAAAGGGGAGAGCAACAACTCCACCCCATGAAACATCTCCCATTGTGTTCACGGAATGACGAAGTTCCTCGAAGGGAAA
>NW_021851492.1:542079-560820 GCF_003651465.1 Formica exsecta | reverse complement strand
AAGAGGATCCCGAAACAGAACGCTTGTAATTCTCATCTTATCCCGAAAATGGACGAACAGACTTGCCACGAAAATCCACCGCAATAGAATGCACCCCTTGCAATCAAGTACGAGCTATCAAACGTTTTTCATACCGTTTCGCTATTCTACGCGGCCACGAGCTCTTCCTTTCATTTATCAAACCGTTGAAGTGGTCCTCGCCCCGTAGAGATGAAAACCTCCGGGATTTTAATTTGTCCATTAAATGGCAAAACGTACCTCTACGGCGATATAATTGGGCAGCTTTTATATAAAAGAAACGATGCACTTCCGAATCAAAACTAAGTCTTTTACAATTCTTTAAAAACACGTACATAATATGGCAATAAATTATTAATAACATAACAAAAAATGCAAGCTTTGATATATTTAAAATAAATTATTGAGATATTGAGTTTTAATCATTGACAAATATTAATAATAGGATGTGTGATATCGATATTGATTATTAATACAAAGTTTTTCATAATTAAACAGATCTTTATCTAAAAGTCTTAGTAACGAAGATACATCTATTTGTCATTCGCATCTCATTAAATATTTTCAAGATAGTTGCAAAAAAGAAAGAGAAAGAGAGAAAGGGAAGAAGAGAAAGAAAGATAATTAACAAATTTAAGAAATTAGGCTCACTCGAGAGCCTAATTTCTTAAATTTGTTAGTTCACGCCGGCTGAAAGATGGCGTTAATAGTAATAGATATTATAAGGCAAATGAGAAGTATCGGTGGTGTGGGGTCTGAATAGCTCAGAGGTAAGAGCAGTCGCCCGGCAAGCGAAAGACTCGGGTTCGATTCCCGATTCAGCGACTTCGCCCCGATATTTTTCTCGCCTTCGTCTCTCCAGGGGGGTAAAGAGGGATTATTATAAATCTCGAATTGAGATTAATTTTTAAAAAATCTTGGTATACACCAAGTAAATTTCGTGCCCTGTGCACATATTCAGTTTCATAGAAAACTTATTTTTCTATGAAACTGACGCACTGCCATCCGCGTTCTGGCTCTTACTAGCCCGCGATTATTTGAATTTGTGAGTTCACTCGAGAGCCTAATTTCTTAAATTTGTTAGTTCACGCCGGCTGAAAGATGGCGTTAATAGTAATAGATATTATAAGGCAAATGAGAAGTATCGGTGGTGTGGGGTCTGAATAGCTCAGAGGTAAGAGCAGTCGCCCGGCAAGCGAAAGACTCGGGTTCGATTCCCGATTCAGCGACTTCGCCCCGATATTTTTCTCGCCTTCGTCTCTCCAGGGGGGTAAAGAGGGATTATTATAAATCTCGAATTGAGATTAATTTTTAAAAAATCTTGGTATACACCAAGTAAATTTCGTGCCCTGTGCACATATTCAGTTTCATAGAAAACTTATTTTTCTATGAAACTGACGCACTGCCATCCGCGTTCTGGCTCTTACTAGCCCGCGATTATTTGAATTTGTGAGTTCACTCGAGAGCCTAATTTCTTAAATTTGTTAGTTCACGCCGGCTGAAAGATGGCGTTAATAGTAATAGATATTATAAGGCAAATGAGAAGTATCGGTGGTGTGGGGTCTGAATAGCTCAGAGGTAAGAGCAGTCGCCCGGCAAGCGAAAGACTCGGGTTCGATTCCCGATTCAGCGACTTCGCCCCGATATTTTTCTCGCCTTCGTCTCTCCAGGGGGGTAAAGAGGGATTATTATAAATCTCGAATTGAGATTAATTTTTAAAAAATCTTGGTATACACCAAGTAAATTTCGTGCCCTGTGCACATATTCAGTTTCATAGAAAACTTATTTTTCTATGAAACTGACGCACTGCCATCCGCGTTCTGGCTCTTACTAGCCCGCGATTATTTGAATTTGTGAGTTCACTCGAGAGCCTAATTTCTTAAATTTGTTAGTTCACGCCGGCTGAAAGATGGCGTTAATAGTAATAGATATTATAAGGCAAATGAGAAGTATCGGTGGTGTGGGGTCTGAATAGCTCAGAGGTAAGAGCAGTCGCCCGGCAAGCGAAAGACTCGGGTTCGATTCCCGATTCAGCGACTTCGCCCCGATATTTTTCTCGCCTTCGTCTCTCCAGGGGGGTAAAGAGGGATTATTATAAATCTCGAATTGAGATTAATTTTTAAAAAATCTTGGTATACACCAAGTAAATTTCGTGCCCTGTGCACATATTCAGTTTCATAGAAAACTTATTTTTCTATGAAACTGACGCACTGCCATCCGCGTTCTGGCTCTTACTAGCCCGCGATTATTTGAATTTGTGAGTTCACTCGAGAGCCTAATTTCTTAAATTTGTTAGTTCACGCCGGCTGAAAGATGGCGTTAATAGTAATAGATATTATAAGGCAAATGAGAAGTATCGGTGGTGTGGGGTCTGAATAGCTCAGAGGTAAGAGCAGTCGCCCGGCAAGCGAAAGACTCGGGTTCGATTCCCGATTCAGCGACTTCGCCCCGATATTTTTCTCGCCTTCGTCTCTCCAGGGGGGTAAAGAGGGATTATTATAAATCTCGAATTGAGATTAATTTTTAAAAAAATCTTGGTATACACCAAGTAAATTTCGTGCCCTGTGCACATATTCAGTTTCATAGAAAACTTATTTTTCTATGAAACTGACGCACTGCCATCCGCGTTCTGGCTCTTACTAGCCCGCGATTATTTGAAAGATAATTAAATTTTCATAAAATATAGAGCTATAACATGGATGATTTCAATGCATCGTTCCATTTCCAAGCTTGAAACGTGTTTCAAACATAAATACGATTAACGGTGCTTCCGCCAATGAATTATCTCAATTATATTCATCACATGGGATTCAAACCGGTCTACTTGCATCACTAGGAAGAAACCTAACGGCTAGCCGATAATTTTGCCATTAAGCCTAATTGATTGCGAGTAACTAGATCGCGACGAATAAAATCGCTTGACATGACTCAAATGATTAGACAAAAGCTGATTGTAAATCATGCTCCGCCCTTAAACGTTTCGCTTTAACGCATGTCGTATTATCGCGCATTTAATGCATATTATGCCACTTAAATTGACATTATATTGGCATCGCATTCCCCAGTATAATTTACGAGTATTCAGCAGTAGTAAGCTAACGGAATGAATTATCAAGCAAATAGCGCTATTTATGTCAGTTTCTATTATGATTTAATATATAGATTTAACGCAATAAATGATTTAAATTATATTCTCGCAGAATTCGTATAATTTATATAATTAGTCAATAGAAATAAAAACTTGGAAAATGAAATATGCGAGATATCTCACGATAGTTTACAAAATGAACATTTGTTGCTTACTGACAATTTATTCGAAACTTATGCGGGTTATATCTTATATATCGTGAGTCGATCGAGCTATGGCATATAACAATCATTGTCGCTGGCAGACGTGACAACCCGTGGAAAAACTCTTCGATGGGATGAAACTGTAAGCGGACATCGGTTGGAATTACGCGCATAACCGGGCACATTATTCGCAAAAAGAGATCAGTATGCGACCGTGTGTACGCATTGCAAGCTGGCTAGCGACGTTCGACATTGCCACGATTAAAACAGGGGTGGTATGTACCACTAGCCACCCTAGCTTGCAGAGGGAACAGAGAAGCCCTTACCTCACGTCTCGCTACAGAAGCCGCAGGCTATGAAACAAATCAATAGTTTGCACCAAAGTAAGTTGAGGAAGAGGCGGAGGAAGTGAAGACGGAGAAACAACTCACTCGCGAGAGAGAAGGAGAGAGGGAGAAGAGACGGATAGGGCTTTTCGCAGGGGTGGTGATTGGATGGAGTTGCTCAGGATCCCGTGAAATGATATCCATCGGAGTAGAAGCAGATAACGCTACCTCCGTTTTAGTTGCTCGCTTGCCTTTCGACTCCCAACGCTTATAATCGGTTGCGAACAAGCAAGATCGCGAGCGCACGGAAACGCGATCGACCAAACGAGCGTCTTCGGTTATTCGAATCGGGGGAAGTTTTCGGATTCATTTGCGGGAATCGAGGTGTTCGCGGCAAAATTCGCGAATCTCATTAAAGCATCGTGGAATCGCGATTTTCTTTGGTGCACTCAAAAAGCTTCTACATAAACTATATTAACAAAATCGTGTCGCTGCATTTATTTATATATTATATGAGTGCGCTATATATTTTCCGTATTCTCTTTTTTTCTTTTTATTATTATATATATATATATATATATGTCCGACATTTTTTGCATATTTTTATTTATTTAATTCGAGAATTAAATTCATAATAATAATAACAAAATTGATAATAATGAAATTGATAATAAAAAATTGATAATATAAAACTGATAATAAAAATTTGATAATAATAATAACAAAAATGATGATGTTGCTGCTTATGATAATAATGACAATATCATTCTTCTCATAGATTGTAAGATAATCTTTCGGTGTCTCTACTCGATCGTCGTTTAATCGATAGACACGTCACTCTTGAGTCTTTAAATGGAAGCACTTTCCTTTGTGGAAAAGAGAGGAGGAATAAGGAGGAGGAAAAAGCCATCTTGCAATGAGAACGGGGGGTGAAATGCGCTACAATAAACGCGCGGTATAACTCGAGGCTGCTTGTCGCGGAAATGGAAACGCGTGAAACGGAAAACTGGTTGCGTCCGGGTAAAATAGAACGGATTCAACGGGACGGTTGCGAGTCGGAAAGGGAATGAGCGATATGTGCCCTTTTGAACGCGCGTCGAAGAGGCATCGCGTCGCTGTTGGCCGGCGTGGTAGCGACGCCGGGCTTAGGGGGGAATTTTCGGCGTGTATACACGCGCACAATACACGCGCGTACGTGACGTGCGAGCATTCGAAGTCGGTGACCCAGCTGCACGCTGACAGTTGTCGACTCTTTGTCAATTTCCCTAAGCGATTGGAGCAGACAGCGCCCTTCCGAATCGGCACCCCCGGTGCTGTCGACCCCGTCTCGCGCGAGATATCGCGACACTCGAGTGCCGGCACTCGTCTATTTTCCCATTAAGCACGTACACGTGATTACAGGGCAAAGTCGCGCAACCCCAAGTGTATACGCTTCTTAAACTTGAACGCTAGCGTATCTAAACGAATCACCGATCGAATGCATCTGCTAAAGATTACAATTAATAATTTATTACAGCTACACACTGACAGAAAAAAGATTCATCTCGCAAAAACACAAGTTAATATTTTTTATGATAATGATATTTATGTTAAATTTATATAGTATTTATATTTTCCGATTGTATAACATACAGAAAATTCTATGACATATCGTACTGTATTTTAAAAATAATATCCGTAATGTTAACATACTAGAATAAAATTTAAAAAAAATTAAAAAAATTAAAAAACTATCAATAAAAAATGTTCATGTGAGCTCGAATACATCATTCTAATCATACTAATGATAGATGTCATGCATGATATATAAATCTGATTGTCCGCAACGCGTTTTCGGCAAAGAACGAACAAATTTCGATTTATGAAGGCAATTGCTTTCGTTATTTGAAACCCACTGCAAATTTGTGTATTTACACGCAAAAATGCATGCATGTGGCAATACAAAGTGAGTATAACTACCTAATTGGCCGTACAGCTTCGATAAATACGGGGTGTATTGATGACGCATAGCTAGCCATGAAATTTTACTCCAAAACCAGACTTTCGCCGCATCGACCGATCAAACCGCAAAAATTGGCGATACAAGCGGGAAGTGAGAGGCACTGAAGAGGGTAATTCGCCGAAAATTGTATGTACGTTGGATTATAGCTATTCACGCTATTTTCGCTCTTTTCGGGCTTCGCCAGACAAGTGGCGTTACCGGAAGTGAAATATGCATCGCGCAATGAAAATATGCGCGAACAGTATATGTACACGGAATTTATGGAAATGTATGTAGATTGCATAAGTTGGTAAATAATGCGCAACGTTTATGAATAATCGTGCTCTGTGGAGACCAATCGCATTAAAAGGGCGCAATAAAGATAATCACATCACATATGAATATAACACATATAGCTAAATACCGGGTCAATCAAATTAAAATTTAGAACACGCGGATAGCAGAATATGTGGATCATTAATCAATATTTATGGATGAATATTTGCATGCAATAGTTACAAATTAAACATGTTACATCTATCGTCCACTATCTGATAACCAATTTCACCAATCCCGTGGACAATTTGCATTGTCGTACTCGAGCATAACGAGAGGCCCCGTTCAAGGCCCAGCTGCGAGTATCGTGGATAAAAGGGCATTTTGTTATTTCGTGCAAACTATAAAGTGGCGACCGAATACGTGTAGTAGATACGAGCGCGAATATGTATCGGCCGATTTTCTTACTTTAGGGTCACTATCACGTATACTCACACATGTCCTTATACATTTTTTCCCCCGTTTTTATCGGCTAACAGAGTCACGTACTCGCCGTTCCACACGGATATCACGAGGCAGAGTTCACGAGAGAAAACGCGCCGCATTACCGCGTGGTAATCGCAATGATTACGAGGGCCCCGGAGGTGCCGGGTATATGTAAGAACCGTGTATGCGTTCCGCGCGAGCGCCGTATATAGACCGCTTTACGGCCCGCGCGCTCGATTCGGATCGGACGGGCCTTAACGAGTGAAGAAAGAGTGCTAAATGTTGAAGAAATTACGAGATGGCGAGCCCACATCGATCGCTATCGTCGTTAATGCCGCGTGATCGACGCTACGCCACGCACGCGTCCCTCGTTTCGAAAAGCCACGACTTTTCCAGACTTGTCGGTGAAACGACGGGAAGTCGGATGGGCGTGCGAGTGCAGTTACTTGAGTATAAGTACGTCGTGTATACGGTTTAATGCAAGGATATACGAGCTTACCCTGTAACTTGCGTGATAGAGTTATCGTTGGGTCCACGCGTACCGTCATCACCAATACTCGGATTATCATGTTTATCAATAATTACGGTGAATATCTTCGGCTGTCTTAACTCGCACGCCTCTTTGAACGATACAGTGAAAATAGAGGGGATCTATTACAAAGTGCGAAGATATTCATTTTTTTATTTAACCCTTATTTTCTATTTTATTTATGCACGATATTTTAAATTTCGTGATAAACTGTAAGTCGATGCATTTTCAATAATATTTGATGATTTATTATTTACATTTAAATATCCAATATTAAGTATCTTGATATGATGTGAATACTCAAGAATCGACTTTTGCGCAATCTATCGATTGATCGTCTGTTTGGTTACGAGCCAAACACAAGTGAACTTTCCCTTATCGAGTCGCACGATCATCGCGTAAGTATTAGGTAAGGACAGTCACGTGTTCGCTTCCTTACAGGTATCGATCCTTTTGCGAATGGGCACGTGAATGGACACATAGAAATGATGCCTTCGGGATGACGCAAGGTACGCTTACTTGCATTTGACGAGATTTTTCGCAGCGGCAGAAGCACGCGCATAGATACGTAACTGGCGGATGCGAAGGATCTGATAAAGGAATATCTATCGATTATCCTGCGGCTGATAGACCGATAATCTCCAGATACATAGCCTCCGACAGATTATTAATCGACAATATGACAATATCTAGTTAGTAAAAGTGATGGATACGTCGGATAATAACTCTCAAAGAACCTCGTTCTTGTGTAATAAATTTTGCGCAATATACATTTCGCAATGTAAAGTGCAGTCAATATACATATCATCTCTATAACGATGTCTATTGCATTTGACATTCAGCATCGTACATATTTCTATACACATATATATGCCGTTAATATATTCCATAATTGTACATTATTATTAAGTCATCAAATTGATTATTTAAAAATTGATTACTTTTATTAGCTTTATATATATATTATTAGACACGGATTTACGTTATATAAAAACCAGCAATCGATTAAATATAAATATCTTTAATCAAGAGTGAATATAGCATAATTTTCAAATCATACAAATCGCATAAGCCGGGAATATTATTTCACGTCGAGCGTGTTAAATTTCGCGTAAAGAGTTTCACCGCAGGCACAACGTGATCGTAAATGATGCATTTAAATGTATCCGTACTATAACGCGGCATCGCGTGAGAAAGATCGCTTGTGTTCGTCATAAAGCTTCCTATCACTTCCCTCCCCCCCCAATGCCTACCAAATTTATTAGCGGCCTATTGTACTGCCTTCAGAGGTGCGTACGTAAGCACCAGGTGCATCCAGATGTTGCGATGACACGTGTACCGATTCGCACATCAAACACTCGGGAAAGGGAGAAACTTTTTGGAGCGCATCGGTACCACTTTATTATTACTCGACATTATAGCTTCGTTACATTTCGTTTTGCAACTGCTACATGTAGGTTATTCAATACGTTAATCAATATGAACGACTTGGCAAACCGATTTGCTAACTTTTAAAATTTTGCAGAGATGAAAACAAATAAGAAATAAGCACTTCTGCCTATGGGAAAAACATAGGAAAAGTCCTTGCTTTAATTTCGTTGAAAGATGCAAACTGAACGCACATGTGCAATATTCGTGACAGCAAATTTTACAATCTTTCTTTCTCTCTCATTTCGGTTTCTCCTCTTGCAACCTTCCATAGATATCAAACTCAATGAAGAGCGAAAGGTGACGCGTGCAGTCTCGAATTACACGGTAGACTTATTTAACGCAACCGCGGTTCTGTCATGCGAAACATTCAGTGCATTATATGTGTTCCACTACACATTACAGTAATACTCCGCGATAAGCCACTAATCTTTATAAGGGATCGTCCCAGTTGGGACAGCGCCATCGTAATCTGTCGAGAGCGCGCCCATTAAGCGACTGAAAAAAGAAAATTTGACCCACCCTGTTGAAGCGCGATATATCACTTGGTGCCGACCTTACTTTGTCTACCCTTCTTTTCCATTTTTTTCATCCCCACCTTCAGGTTCCCCGACCGAGAGCCTTCTTTAACCCCCCCTTATGTTGCGCCTATTAGCCGAAGTATACGCGGTACGTTCGCAGACATTAGTAGAAATGTAATCTTACTTAAGCATATGTCGGCATGACTGATCGGACGGTCGACAGCTCGGATAAATAATAGCGCGAAGAACGATGTCGCCCGATTTCGGGCTCTTGCATCGCCGCACGCGTCCCCTCGGTTTGTCATCCCTCCCCTGCGGTCCCCTCTCACGTGCTTGTGGGAATTAGGAAAAAAATCACATATGGGTGCCGCCTGCGCGACAAAGCTGGGGGATCATGCTGGTAGCTTGATTGCGTCAATGGCCATCGATCTGGCCACTAAGTCCTCGCCCGAATTCGAGTACACGAACGAAAGGTCCTTCGTAGATCTTCTTTTCGAGGACCTGAGTACTTTCGCGCAATATTTATTGAAAGCACGTGTTGCGAATGACAACTAGCATACTATATCGTACAATAAATTGTAAAAGTGCGAAAAAATAGCAATAGTTACAATCAATAAAATATTTTTTATCGAAAAAAATTAATAATTCTTCTCTGCAATATCTTTCTCTCCCGTTGCAATTTTTTCTTTATATAAATTCTCTTAAAAATAACAAATCTTATTTGACAATATTTTAACTCAAGCGAAATGTATAAAGCTAAAGCTGACGTATATTAGCACGGAGCAACCTTAGGCATTAGCGTTGCTCAGCACCTCAAGCGACGAGTAGTGGGTGTAAAAGACCCAGAGTACGAGAAGGGTGAGAGAAACGGGAGAAGAAAGACCGACAAGGTGGAGGGCGTAATTGAATCCCGGCAGAACATAATAGCTTACATAGAATGATTACGTAAAGCTGCCATTGTGCGCGGCTCACTGCCGCTCTATGTACATCTGTATACGAATAAATGTACATAGACATGTACACATGTCATGTATTAGCATACATTTCCTTATATCAGGCATTGTACGCCGGTAGCCCTCTTTCTTATTTCCGACTACACACCTCGAGCGGAGGAGAAAAAGAGACTTTTGGATTTCTGAAATTCAACTCAATATCATACAAATACCCACCCGTGCATTCTAGAAATTTCTGCGATATTAAATTTATTGTGCCTAATATATCGAAAAAAATGTGTGAAATCGGTTCATTGTACGCAAATAATTGCATTACGGGAATTATTGTGAAGTACGTGCGATGAATGGAATTAATGTTCATGAATGCAATATCGTAATTCTCACTTTCCAATTCGTAACAAATCTTAAATTTGTATCAAAGTCACCATAAACTTAAAAAATTGCAATCTCATTATTCTTATTATCTCACGTGAATATATCTTTATATAACATATAATACTAAAAAATGGGGATTATAAATTATGATTATTTAAAAAAAGATACTTATAACTGTATCTGAAAAATATACAGCTTCTTTTTTGCTCTTTTTAGAAAAAGTAAAGCCGCAGCAAAATACAAAGGTTAATGATTTCACGCTACTGCCTTACGTACGAATCGAGACAGCATTCTGCTGGCTCGTTAAGAATTAAGGATCGAATTGCACGAGGGAAAGAACAGAAATCTCTGGGAAACCGTTTGGTAATATGACGCGAGACACATGCTGTATAACCCGTATTGACATCACTACCGATTACCTTTCCTTCTTTTCGCTGGCATTCTTATTTTTCCGTTATTAGATATTTTTTCCATGTCAAGGCTGTTGTGACGTGTATTAAGAATGTATAAGCGCAATAAACGTAATCCAAGCGATGGAAAATACGGCAATAGTTTTAACTTCTTTCTCGTTCCTTTCTCGATTCTATGTTATTATATTTCTCACTATTTACACTCGTCTTGCAATACGTGAGGTAGCGAGAGGCGAAAGATAGATATATCTATCAATACATGTATTGTCATAAGCAACAAAAATGTTAATAAGAATATTTAATTTAGGAGAAAAAATCTCCATCGATATACGAAAGAATTAATTATTCGAAACTTTCCGCGATTTACCGTGAATTAAATAGCTATTAATCTCTTTAAAAATAAATTAGATGTCAAATTTCTTTCATTTTATATACGTAATACGAATTAAACCAGAACATTCATATTTTAGTTATTGAATAAGAAATGAATAAGAAATAATATATCGTTAATATATGACAATATATCATTTGAAACGATCATTTAAAGTAACTATGGATTTTCATGACGAAATACATGAAGCAATTATCTTTAGATTGGAAAATTTCGTTTCAACTGACATCACGAGAATTATAAATCATCTAAAGTGGATTTTAATGCATATCCTGTAAATGCTGGGAAAAAATATTGAAGATCTTGATTAGACGCATAATAAATTATTACTACACTACAGCTAAACATTGACATGAGTGTCACGGCAATTTCTCGGTGCGAGAATCGACTCAGTGTCTCCGATAACCACTCGGGTGGTAACGATTGCATTGACGGAAGTGGAAGTTCTCCATTGTCCTACGAGACAGGCAGAGGCGCGAGGCGTGCAGAATCTGTGCCAGGAGTGCACGCTATGCGGCGCATTGTCCTAAATGATGTCAGCCCCGGCGAAGTTGCGAAACTCGTTTGCGCGGACAATCGTCGCGTGATGCACGTGAAACGGCATCGTGTCGTGAGCGTGTGTCGAACCCGGGAGAGACTTTCTCCGTTCTGTGTCTCGTTGTTCTTGCTGCGGTCTACCCACCGGAATGCCTGTACACACCTAGCCTCGATTCTACGAGGAACGACGACGCGCTTAGACGGGTTATCCGTGACTCATGGGGAGCCGCCAATGGATATTAATAATGATTTCGCAAAGATTAAAAATAGCGACACGGCGGCGGCGGCGGCGGCGGCTGCGGCTGCGGCGGGAGCTTTCACTTCCTCGTCCCAAGGCGTCGGGCCAATTAGGGTGCAAGCCGCGCGAAAAAGATCGTCCTCCGATAAATGCCGCATAATCGCAGGGGAGAAGAGGTCACATACGGGTACGCGCCATTGTATTTCATCGCGGGCGAGACGCGTGGATTTATTGACTATCGCCGTTAACGGCGCGCGGTGAAAGTCGACCGTGTATTATATTATATATCGCGGAGAATTGCGCGGGAGGAGATGAAAGCAGCAACAACGGGATATATCGTCGTGCGTTCGCGCGGTGCACCGCGCTTGATTTGAACGATAAAGGTCATCCGTCTTCGTTACGGCTTCGTACGGGCTCTTCGTTCCGCCGAACTGTCCGAAATATTTTACGAGCCGTTACGAGACGATGGTCCCGGTGAGATTAAGCGTGCCAGCATATAAATGTTAAGGCTCAATTTCCAAGCGACGGATATGAATTGATGGAAGACGCACGCAGTCGCGCGTTGCATTAACGCCGTGCATTCGTTCTCGTCTTCTTCGTCGGCAGAACGATGTAAAGGAGTGGCTTGAAGAAAGCGGGTTTAACTATATTGCTCAGAGAGCGAAAAAGGGAAAATGATCTTGACTTCACAAATCAATGCGATCGAAATAGCATATAGAGCAAATGTCATCGCGTCATCGCGACGTCTGATTCAGCGGTCTTCTCTAGCTTGTCTTATGATTGCAATGTCTTGAGGTAAAATCTTGCATCAGAAGAAGCGGCTTATGAGAATCAGATGAAGAGTTAATTACAATAATGAAGAGAGTTAATTAATAGATAATATTGATACTCTCAATTATAATAAATTATATACACAATGCACATACGAGAGAGATAATGTCATATATATGTCATAAAAAATATTTCTAATGCTAAAACAATGAAAAATCATAACGGAAACGTTATTTCGTCACGAATATTCCACTATTCTATTCTGACCTTGTAACAGAAGATCGTATTTCACGCTGCACCTTATTATGCAAGATATCTTATAGAAGTAGTATATTGAATTTAAAATTGAGGACGACTCTCCATTTAGACTAATGTTAGTTGAACACTAGACGGCGCTACACTGATGGAAACCAAACTGAACGTGACATTTTAAGTAGCCAGAGGTATTCTTGAAAACGAGAACATGTTTTGAACCCGATATCGATCTGCGGCCTGTCTCTCTCTCTGTCTCCTCTCTCTCTCTCTCTCTTTCTCTCTTTCTCTGTTTCTGTCTCTCTTTTGCATTTCTTACAACTATTCTACTAGACGAAAACAGTATTGAGAGATAGTATTCGAAAACAAGAAAATTTAATACAATTTCCAATGGCATATAAATTTTTTGCGAAATGCATGAAATACGATTTTAAACGCGTGTAATTGTGTGCCTATTATATCACGATTTACAATAAAAACGCATATATACACTCGACTGTTTCATAGTGAATGGAAACGCTGACATGAATCAAAATGGACGCGACGTTTGAAGTGGCCCGAGGAGTTACTCGAAACGGGAGAGCTACCAGAGCCTATATAGCGGCCCATCGTGTTCTCTTCTATCCCGTACAGTGGTAGACAGCGAAGCAAAAGCCCGACCAACACAGCTGTCAAAGCTTCCTCGGTCTCTCTCGGCCTCGTTTCCGTCCGATCCCTTTAGCATCCGTGGTATCCAATGTTGTGGTTGCTAATGTACTCGGTGTAGACTCGATGTACAGTCGTCAACTGACAAGGATCGCGACAAGAAGAAAGGGCGACAAAACTACAATGCGTGTTTATCTTCCTATTTAGAAAGCGCTCGTTCGTTGATTTCTGCATAAGATTCGAATGATTCATTCCTGGCAAAATAAACGTCGAGAGAACATAAATTTTTCACGTAATCTACATTGATGTAACTCTCTTTTATTATATAACACAATTTTTTTTCCTTTTTTTTTTTGTAGAGAAAGCGAAAGATTTGCTAATACATTTCGCAACACGTGTGATTTCGATACGTGTTCGCACTCATAAAAATCGTAGAAAATATTTCGTTCAATGAGAATTAAATTACGTCGTTCTCTATAACGGCGTTGTCCACAAGCTCCCCTGGGGTGCGCCTAGATCTTGAGAATTCTCGTTTACAGCGAGTTTCATATCTGTAGCCCGCTGCGGTTCTGTGGTCGGGCATTTCTAGCAGCGAGGCACCGTAAATTAAACTGCGGTCGTCGCGCCGCGTGGACGGCGAATGAAAATGTTAGATTTGCCAAAGACCAGATTTTACGGAGCCATCCGGCTGAAGCTAGTTTATCCGACGTTGCGGTTCAATTTATCGTGACGTCGATGTTAGGTTGACAAGAGAATAATCAGTAAAATTAATCGGGAGATCAGTAAAGTTAATTGGACGACAAGACGCAAGAATTGTTCGAAAACGAAATAGTGTAACAACGAATGATAACAACATGACAGCGTATCAAAACAACAAAGCATTATATGCCGTACGCCATTACATTTAGCTTCTGATTAACCTTTAAATCATTTGTAATAATAAACCAAAAATATAAAGATCTGCCGTGTTATATCGGTACTGCTATGAAAAGAATGCTTTCCATGGAATTTCGAGTGACCTGTTAGAAGATAAAAGCCACCGAACATAGTATTTGCATGTCTGGAATGCAAAGATTTCGCTAACCGCGCACGGATTCTCACAATCTAAAACAAAATCGACGAGAGAGAGAGAGAGAGAAAGAGAAAGAGATAAAGAAAAATAAAAGGCAAGGACTTGGCTAAACATCAAAAGGATCGAACTCGCAGTCTAGTCGACAGCGAAACTGCTATCTGACTTTGATTTGAAGCCGAAGGATTTAACCGCTGACGGTGTTGGCGTCTAATGGGCTTGTCTGGCGCTAAAAATATATTCTGCTTTGAATTTCCCATCTAGCTCTCGGAGCCGCACAGGGGGCACCGCCACACTGTTACTCCACTTTCGACCGGTGAAAATAACTCGACCGGTGCTTCGCGGTACTGTGTCATTTCTCTATCTACCTCCCTTTGTCTGTTTGCGGACGCGTTTCAGACGTTTCGCCGTAAAACGCAATTCCGCGACGGGCGACAAAATAAAAAAAAAAGTATTGCGGCTGCAAGGGGAGGGAAAAGGGAGGGGAAAGGATGTTACGTATAGGCTTTTTGCACGAGTCTTTGTCGAAGGCGGCACTTTTACTCGGCGGGATGTTGTTCAATGACCGAGCAATCTGCTGGAAAATACGATATCGTTGTGTGCGACGTGAACGTGAAGCATAAATGAATTTCGTAGTTAAGAAAAATGAACAAGATTGACGGTATAAATATCATATTTTTTAATTATACTTTTTTCAATGTAGAACGTAAAAATATAATTATGTATATAATTATTATTATTAAAATTCCATTTCTAAAATTAAAGTACGTCGATTTCAAGTTTTTTCTGGTAATAAATAAAGCAGATATATTTTTAACAAAATCCCACACCTGTTAATCTCACGTGTTAATTAAAAACGCAAGAAGAGACAGACGAACAGTTTACTCAGTTTGAGTGTGGAAACAGTCATTATGTTGTCTTATTTACCCAGGAGAGTTCAAAATACTCAGGATCATTTCAGCGAGGTGATCGGTCTTTGTTCACGTGGCTTCATTCGTCACTTCTTTCCAGGAACAAGCAAGTTCTTGATGTTGGCACGAGACTAAAGAGAACCAAAAATCGCCCGAGCTAGCCAAAGTAATTATCCTTCCTTCATTGTAAGCCGCCATTGTTCACGTGCACGAAAGACATGCAACACTATTCCTGGCAATTTACTAAAAGTCCATTTCCTTCAGATGTACAGGCTGTCTCAGTAGTTGTAGTACAACCGACAAGAAAATGAATCTTCACAAAATATTATTTAGAAAGCATTTCAAATTCTTGAAAAATTTAACAATTAAAATTTTTGTACAAAAAGTTTTTTTCTACGTAAAATAGCTTTAATATTTAACTGTAGAAATAATTATATAAAAATATTTTTCTCGGATTTTTAATAAATTTTCTAAATAACTGTCATATGATATGAATAGGGCATATTACGTATAATGTGGAAAGAATTGTGTTATATTAATACAGAATCAGGGAAAACAAAAAAGCTTTATACTCCATGAAAATGCATATTCATGACTAATAGTTAGTTCGTAAATATTTAAAAGCGACCGTATCCATCAATAAATAACGCGGGATGATATTATATTTCTAACCCGTTTCGCGCTGCCGCTATGTAACATAATTTACTGATTTCTCCACAAATATATTCAACGCTCCATTGTATCCCATTGTAGCATACAAAAAATTAATGCAAAAATGTTTACTTCAAAAATAACTGTACATTAACTTTAGGCTGTTATGCATTGATTAATTTCAGTTTAACAATGACGCGTTTCCTTTGTTAGAATATAACAAAATATGGCATAAATATATCGCAACACACGAAATTGTTACGCTTGGATTAGAAAAAAAAAATTATTGCTAGATATAATTTATCTATCGTCCATTTATATTTGTAATCATTGTATCTCTCTTAACAAGCAATAACATGGGTAATTCCCGCCGTTTGATACGGACAGATAGTAAACGATGATAGAGGCCATAACGTGACCACGCGTGATATTTAGCATCCTTGTCGATAATCGACGTATCGAGGATAATCTCGACGGAGGCAGCGGGCTCGCCGACTTGCGATGAGAACATTCTTTAGACATGCCGCTCGTAATATGCGGGCGCTTATGACAACGAGCTCCACTCGATCACCTTGCGCGAGTTTTCTCTCGCATTATTTTCTCACGAACCTCGAGATCCGCGCTCGCTCACGGCCTCCGCGGATCATTTACATTGACCTACCGTGCAAATGCGAATGCAAATATCAACCTCGTAAGCCTACTTTTTTTATCGCCCGAAGCGCGACAATATCGCAGCAGATGGTGCGAACAATCGCGTTATATAAGCAGCTACGTAGAGATTACGGTAGTAATAACAGCTGCTTATTGCGTTCCCTACTTTCACGTGTAAGTTACGTCCATAACATTGAGACATTCGTATATGCATTTTTATACCTTTCATTATTTTTATAACGTAATAAAGTATTTCGGGATTAATGTATATGAGAAAATCTGTTTTTTTTTAGCGAGCGATCGGAATTGTTTTTATGATAGTAAATTTCGACGAAATTAATAATCCGCGATGGAGTATAAAATCGAGTAATACTCTGGACATTCTCCGGTTACTCTCATATAAGCACAATTTTTTTTTGAAAAAACGGATCGCGCGACTGAAAAAGTGAGATAAAGGTAAGCCGATTTGAAAACGGGATTTTTCGCTTTTAAGGTATGAACCAGACCGCGACCAGTGACGTAGATCTATCAATACACAGTGCGAACAAATATCTGAGCCAATGTCGAGCGACCGTAAATCAAAGTTGCTCCTTCATTTTCGATCAAATTGGATCTACGTATCGTATAATTCCAATATTTCAATATTCTGGGAAAACAAAAACCATCGGACCGATCTCCCTGAAAAAATTCCCTTTTCCCCTTGACGATACACAATTGGCGTCGCGTAACGAAATACGCGGGGAGGCGGAAAAAAACCCGGGAAACTCGGGAACAGCGATATGCTTCCAGATCTCGCATGTGTGCTGTCTAGTGTGGATTCATTCATCAATCGCATCGACGCCACATCGTCGATCCGAAGCGTTTCACGGAAGCGTAAAAAATACGACTTTCTGGTCGGCTCGCGACCGTATACGACAGCGAGACACGAACCGAAAGAGAGATGCCGGGATTGTCAGGATCAATGCGCCCGTCAGATCATAACAACCGCAATTAAAAATTGTCGCCGAATTTTTCGACACCCTAGTTACCCTAGCAGTTCACCCGTTGATTCTTCGTCCTCGCATCACCGTTTATGCACCTCACATTCAATATATCGATTATAAGTAAATCCGTGAGCAACGTGTAAAAACACGAATACATATCGAGGGATTTGCTTCTCACATTTGCGTACAAAAATTCGCGAAATTTCCGAACCGTTCTAAATTATTCTTTCCGTTACGATGTGCAATGTAGCTCTAACGCATCGAGGAAATTCGAAAAAATCTCTCGATCAAATATATCATATTTACGATAGCGTATAAATATATGACATTTCAAATAATAATTTTAAATACAATTTTTTTATAGTTATGTGTTACGTGACATGAATTAAACATAAATCTTTGATATGTAATCGAGGTTCGTGGGATTCTTGATGTTATTAGAAACACATCGCGCAGAAGAATCTCTCACGCAATATACATTATAAATTAATGTCTGGCGACTCATTATGGCGCGCGAACGCGCAGGAATGATGTTATCCTTGGCAATCGCGTTGGTGGGAATCTCCAATTATAGGACAGAACTGGACAGAGTGGAAAATTGGTTTTCTCGATATAAAGGAATGCAAATTGAAAAGATTACGTAGATTTCATCGGTATCGAGAAAATTGAAACTCTACGCGTAAAATATCTACGGCGAGATATTGTAGCAAGAAACCTATCTGTTACGCGTGCATGTCACGTCTCGTAGTTATAAAAAATAATCTTTTCGCCGTGCTCACATTACTGATTGATTCAGGATGTTCTGTCAATTCCTTTATTTACAAATTTATATTTTTGTAGTAACGAAACGCGATAACGATCAATATCGAATGTAAATCGCAAGAGAGAGAGAGAGAGAGAAACAAAATCTTCAAAATATATTTCTCTACGTGTCAAGATATTATTTCCAAATATATCTTTTCAGCAGCGTCCCTATCTCTACGTCATTTCCCATGTGATATATTTTCGAGCGTTATTTCCCATCGCGCTTTTCGCGCTCGACGCATCG